>NC_062998.1:31953596-32256627 GCF_023078275.1 Leguminivora glycinivorella
CGGGAACCTTAAGAAGGCTTGTGTTGTTGGCACTCAGACAACGATATACACAATATACAAATACTTAGATACATAGAAAATATCCATGACTCAGGAACAAATATCTGTCTTCATCACACAAAAAAATGGCCTTAACGGGATTCGAACCCGGGACCGCGGCGTAGCAGGCAGGGTCAAAGATATATAATAATAACATATTATAATATATAGTAGTGTGACTATTTAAAATAGAAATAAGAAAATATTATTGTAAATAGAAATTGTTATTGGTTGCCTAACAAACGACAGCCCTCGTATAGGCTTTTGCTCTCTCAATATCCAACAAAACTCTGTGCAAGAAAATTCGTAAAATAGATGGTTATATACACACAGGCATAAGTGTAATACCGTGGTAATACCATAATGGGGTATCACGCAAATTGCCTTGGCATCCTCCGAATTTGTCCTTCGTCATTGCGAACATTTGACTGAGATAGGTGAATTACTGAGCGACATAAGCGAGTTGAATCTCTAGATCTCTACTGAGTTGACAAGTTCGCAAGAATATCAAATGATATAGTTCATATAAATCACTTACAACTTGTGAACGAAACATGTCTAGTCAGTTCGCGAGCTTCGAATAAGACGTTTTATGCTTGAGTTCAATCTCGTTAATCTCGCGAGATCTCGTCGATTTTTCGGCCGAGATCAATCTCGCTAAAAATGACCGAGATCTCGTACAAAAGAGATCTCGCGAGAACGAGATTGCATTCCCTAGCTGCGAGTTACCAACGTGCAGTCATGACACATGAACAACGCGTAGGGTTTATATTGTTATCTTTTCTATTACTTAATTGTAATGTATTTTTTGTTTAGGATCAAAGCTACTTCAGCGAGCCGGAGATAGACTCGGAGTACCACCATCAACACGTGCATAAGACTAAGGTAAGTGGACTAGTTTACGGATTCTCTAGATCTGTGAATGCATGATTTTTTCAAGGTGTCAATTGAATCTAGGTATATCCCGTGAGATTCAGATACCTATTTCTATTATACCCTAGAAATAAAAAATAAAAAAAATATTAAAAGAGACTAGCGCGCGGCAGCTAGCAATGCTCTACATAATTATGTAAAAATCCGAGAGCTTCATTTCGTCATAAAATGCGAAGTCCTGCTTATACACCGTGTTTTTTTTTTGTTTTCCGTTAAATTCGTCACGTCGTTAGGTTCATTATCAGGAACCATCCTCTATATCACTTTTAGTTAAATTCGCAAAAATTTTTTTTTATCGTTTTCATACATAATAAATGCATTTATTAGTGTGAGAGATCCTTAAGAATAACGTTAAAGTTAGTGTCAAGTGATTGTCGGCACATGTCAAAACAAATAACATTAGGAATTGGTAAAGGCTGTCACACACGTGTTCAGTAATTATCTTAATTTTTTTAATAACTCCATAACCGTAAAAGTTAAGACGCTTGTTTCTTAGAGAAATTAATTGTATTTGATCTAAAGAACCTTCCCTTAAAGTTAATGGAATTCAATAAAAACAGGTTGTATACATTTTAATCTATAGGAAATTATGTAAGGTGTAATAAAAACCCGATTAACTACTGTTTTATTATTTACTGTAAATTAATAAGTAACAAGTTAAGTACACATTTTAGAATAATTACATTTAAGTACTTGTCTTATATCTAAATGCTTATTACTAAAATAAATTAAATTAAATGACTTGCTAATGGCAAGTTTTGGTTGACTGAAGTAACATATGAATTTAATTATGGTATTTATCCGGGTGAAAATAATTAATAATGTTGACGGTAACAAAATGAAAAATAATTGATTACTCAATTAGTTGGACAAGAAATGAGGACACTATTTTATTCGTGCTTTTTTAACAAGTATGTACTTACTCCAGAGTCATTATCATGTTATTTAGTAACGGACTTTATAGTTTTTATTCATTGGTCAGAACATTTAATTTTACTAAATACATATCCTCATTATTATAAAATTAATTTTTATAATAATGAGGATAATTGTGATGTTCTAGTGATGGGACCGATGACAGACAGGATAAGGAGCTCGATATTGTAGCTAAAAATGTAACCATTTGAGATTTCGGTCATATCTTATATTGGAAAACTAATGTCTGAATAGGAATGATGGAACTTGGCTGACTTTATCTTTAAAATTAATATTTAAGTTTCATATGGCGCTTCGTACAGTCATTAGCTAAAGGTACCGATTGTTACTTCGTCTTTGCACGTGAGACGTGTTAGTCGTTTAGAATGCCCGGCATATAGGCAGGCCCTTGTAGTAGTGTGCGCCGCTGTGGAGTTTCTTGGGCGTGGATCTCCAGGAGAGAACGAGCGCTTTCTTGAAGGGCTCGGCCGTGCAGCCGCTGCATACCTGCATCACCGCCTTCACCTCCGCCTCGGCCGGCTCTCGCTCGTCCACCTACAAACAATAACCATTCAATATTTATTATATAGGTACTCGCGTTCGCAAACTCATGTACAATAATATTGCCACCATATCATGGTAACGACGTTTTCAGAAGATTTTCAAGTTTCGAGATAATAGAAAAAATTACAGATATTTATTTACAAAATAATATTGACATTCGCTAATGTACAGCGACTTGCTAAAGTGTACACTTTAGCTTTTTGTGGACGCTTTTTGGTCAATAAATTGGTTAACCTGCAGCTTATTTGTAGCAAAACTTTGGATGTCTTCTATGTATTTTATTTACATATTAATACGTAATATCGTCACCTAGCATCCGCAATGTAAGTCTTACTGAGCTTACTTCGAGATTAGCTCGGTACATGTACGACCGTCTTGTATCGTTAATTTATTACTCCAGCAATAAAGTAGTGGGAGGAACTTCGTAGCTTTTGAATTAGCTTCAAGATATTTCGAGTACTAACCGTCTCTTTTTGTACATTTTGAACTGGGAGGTTCCCAACGACTCCAGCGAGTCCACTCAGCAGCGACTGCTGGAACATGGCGTCATCTTCGTCTGCGGCTATGTTCGGGCTGAGCAGCGCATCGTCTACGATCGACCCGTCCGACAGTGCAACCAGACCTCGTTTGTCTTTCTTCCCTGTAATATACATATTTACAAAGTGATTGTACATTTGCGGACACGATCTTAACCCACATTAAGAGAATAAAATATGTATTACCTGTGGTGTATTGTCCCAATTCTTTCTCTGGATTATCTCTTTTATCTCGTTTCTTATTAGAATCATCTCGTTTATATAAGTTATGTGACGATGTCTCATCGATGTACTGCACATTTGCTGGGTTGAGTAAGGAACCAGATAACATCACCGTCGATGATTTTGATGGACCCAAAGGCTGCCTTACTGAAAATCTCTGTCCGTGACCAATAGAGGAGGACACTGGTATATCTAGTAAAGAAATTTGAGGCAAGGGGTTGGACGAGGGCAGCGCTGATGGGATTTGATGAACACTGTTGAGCAGCTGTTCAGAGACAATCCTGTTACTCAGTTGGCCGTTGATGTATCCCTGCTGGAGTTGCAACCCGTTGGGCAGCTGCACGGGGATCATCTGTTGCTGCGGCTGCGGGCCGGCGATGTTGAGGTCGGGCGCGCGCTGCAGCTGCCCGCCGATGAGGAAGTTCCCGTTGCCCAGCGGCGTGGCCTCGGGCGGCGGCGGCTCCGTCACCGCCTCCGTGGAGGCCTCCACCGGGGTGCCGTCGTGCTTGAAGTGGTGGGCGTGATGGTGCTTGTGATCTTTGTGGGCTTTGCCCGCCGTCAACGCAACATGATATAGTTGAAGCATCGTCACTTCACCCATAAGTCCAGCTTGCTCTGAAAATTATTTATTATAGATGACTTTAACAGATATGTATAGGTATTTAAATGAAAAAGCTATACTAATAATAGACTTAACAAAAGAGTTGTTACCCCCGTGTAGGTACTTAGACATTTATGTGATCGTTAGAAAAATAAAATAATTTCATACTTATTCTACAACGAATTCTTTAACATTTAATAAAACCGCCGGAGTCGAACGGTAGCTTGATGCTTCAGATACTTACTTATAGTGGGCTCGATACCATCTTTGCTATATAAAAGGCTCTGTTCTTGACCAGTGATAGCTATGCCGCCTCCTTTTATTATGTGACCCACCAACTGAAATTTATAAAACGATATTAAGGTGAAGTGATAATGGCCCTTTCTTATACTATATACCTACGGAACTTATTATGCGAGATCCGAGACGCTTGTTTATATAATCGCAATTACGTTCAATATACGAGTACATACCCTGTTGTGGAACCCTCTGCCCACTCGCTCTGCGTTCACCCAAATTTGCCATTCTCCAGTTTTGCCATTCCAAGATTGACAAGAATGATACCACCTATAAAAGACGACAAACAGATATATTTTAGTCACACAGAGGTTTTTAAATAAACAGCTTAACAGGGAAGCTCTTTTGATAAACAAGTGCTACTATTCACTCAACGAATATTTAAATGATGATAATATAAATGAGAAAGATTAAATAATGTAAAATAGATATTAATATAATTATATAATTGTAGAATGTAAGAAATTTTGCTGTGCCCCAACAGGGTAATCATGTAGCAACTATATTATTACCTAACACCTGTTTAAAATCAAAATGAACATGATCGCAATAAAGATTTGAATTGAAGCTAAGAGCAGACCGCAATATCAATATATGTATATGTATTATGGCGGTTGTCAATTTTACGTGACCGTAAGTGCGTTTTCACATTATCCGATCCGATATCGGATGTCGGACCGATATCCCATATATTTACGCCACCATCTTTATTTTTTTCCTTTGAAATCTTTCCGACTTCCGATATCGGATCGGACAATGTGAAAACGCACTAAGTGTACAACCCGATTGAACAGTTTTGTCAGGTCAAATGCGCCGATAAAACCGTAGTAACACGTTAAATAGAACTAATTCACCAGGTTTTGCGAGTAAGGTACCTAAATAATACATATCTATATAGACAAACTTGCAAAAGCGCATTACCTTGAAATATGTGACATATTTAGAGGCATTACGAAATATCGCAACCTTACCTAACAAGACGAGAAGATAATACACGATGACTTCACCGTTGCGTGTATAACGCGACAATGTGAAAGGACCGAACTCTCGGACCCTAAACCACTATCAACTGTTTGATGTGGATGGTTATTGTAATGATATCGTTATGTCGTACCCGCTCGCAAGCACAAAGTTGGCCAACATGAAATATTACACGTTTCTTCTTTAGCCTGTGATTTAATCTGATTGTTTCTTTGACCCTACATATTATGCGTGACAACCATCCTGATAAGAAAAAACTTAACATCCTATGTGTAACATTTAATTGTTGGATTACATTAGTAAATTGCTTCAGTTTGTATTTGTTAATACTAATCAACTCAAGCAGCGTGAAGTGTTGTTGCATTAATCTTATGAGTTATCACAACTACTCTCATCCTGTTGGGTAAAGATTGGTTATAAATGACTAGCTTTTGCCCACAGCTTTGCTCGCGTTAGAAAGAGACAAAAAGTAGCCTATGTCACTCTCCATCCCTTCAACTATCTCCACTTAAAATATCACGTCAATTCGTCGGTCCGTTTTGCCGTGAAAGACGGACAAACAAACAGACACACACACTTTCCCATTTATGTATAGTATGAATACTCACGTGTTAAGTTTCAGAGGATAATTGAGCCTGAAGAAGGTCTGTCCGTGGACGGCCATGCTGAAATAGCTAGCTTCCACGGTGTTTGATATCCAAGCCGAAATCTCTTTAGGGCTGTCTCCAACTATAAAATTAACAATCCGTCAATATTACTGAGGCTTAGGGCCGGTTGCATCAAACCGTCTGTCACCGTTAAAGCATTCGTTAAATTTTATTGTATGGGATGTTACATAGTCATCTGCTACGTGACGATGATGTGTCTGTCAAATTTGGTTGATGCAACTGGCCCTTAGTAACTACAAGGCTACTAGATTCACGCATCTTTTACGGAGATTCCTCTAAAAGATAAGATGTATAATTGTATATAGCCAGTTTTGATTGAACCCTTTTAGCATGAGTTCCTAGGTATCATTACTTATTTTATGAAGATGGCAATAGTGTATCTATGTCGTCCTGCATAAAAGTGTTAGAGATAGTAGGGATAAATTAGTAAGAATGTACGTGACTATTTTGACGCCAAACATATTAGGTATCGTGAGTGTAGGTTTATGTTTTGTTATTAAAAGATAGGCCGTATTGAAAAGCTTATGAGTGATATTCTGCCAGGTCATATCAGATAATGCATCTGCGTGCGTGGAATGGCGAGGTGTCGCAACCGTGCGTGCTCGCGGCGCAGCAACCGCTCCACTCCACGCGACGCTCTACGACACATTATCGAGATTCGAGACGTTTCGTCAAACATATCGAAACTTCGGTACATAAATCACGATACTGTCATTTATAGGATGATATTGCATGATAAATAGGTAATACCTGAATTTTTAGAGTTCCTTTTTGATTGTTATGACACGTAAATATATGTTACCTAGTTAACATACATACTAACATACGTGTGTTAAAACTGAAAAATAACATGAGTTCAGACATGACTTTCTAAGACATGACTTACATAGAAACTACCCAACAAGCAATTAAAACACCCTGGTTAGTTTTACATTGTTATTACCTATGCTATAATTAAAATACTGCAAGAACTAACTTTAAAATGACTGAATTACGAAGTGTCGGTTATTATTTATGATATGAATAAACTCGTAACAGCAGTTTTAATTATAAATGTTTACACTCTAATGAAAAAATAGATTACTTTTCCGATTTATGACTCTGTATAGAAAAAATGTCTGATATCAACAGTATAATTTTAGCATAAAATAGTAACACTACTGATAAAGCTTAGAGTTTTGCCATAGAAATGTTGAACAAAAGTGTGACGATCAGAGTAAAAAATGACAAGTTTAGTCTCTCGGTGCATTCTCGCTCGGCATGCCAATTTTTGAATCCTTTCAAATTTCCTAGGTTTATACGCTAAATTCTGCTAAATTGTTAAAAAGGTTTTCTTTGGAAAAATCAATGTGTAACTTATTTTTTTTGTATCTTACCTGAATAAGAGAACAAGGGATGGTCATCCGAGTGGTTATGGAACTTCGACCACATGCACAGAGTAAACTCCTTCAGGTCTGGCAGATCCTTCTGATACTCCACATACTGGTAGAACAGTTCCTGGTTCATGGACACTTTGTAGACGCTGCAGGCGTCCGAGTCTGCGAGGGGGCCAGCGCTGTACGCGCCGGACAGTTTGCTCGGGTACGCTAGGCTCGGTGGCTTACGATTGATAATTTTTAACGCCGAACTGTAAAAAAGATTTAGTGTTACTAATTGAATTGAAATTGAAATCATTTATTTCAGACTTATTGGTCCATAATAATAAATAAATACATTAAATAAAAAATAAAAAAAAATAAAATAGAAATTAAAATTACATTATACTAAAATAATTAAAATATAAATAACAACAAAATTAATCATATAAAATTAAAATGGCTGTTAGGCCTCACATGCATGCCCATCCAGTGGTTGATTATAGGGCTGTCCACTAATATATAAATACTAATATATACACTAATACATAAATCGTCACTACTTTGAAAAAATCTCGTATCTCACGCTGGTCCTCAGGGTTAAAACGCAAACGCAGTAAGTCTATATACATTCCATACATACTTACTACAATTTTCTTTTCATTGACAGACGAAGATACAAGTTTTTTTTAAAGTAGTGACGAAATACATCTATAGATGAGATTAATTATTTCATAATGCAAATTACAGTATAAATTGCATGTCAACCTACAATAATTCATATTACAATTATAACACTCTTCGTTTAATACGCTACTTGCTCAGGTAATCTAGTATAGCAAGCTGCGCGAGCCACAAGCCCCTTTTGGCTATAATAATAATTGAAATATTATTTCAGTAAACAATTAACGCGTGTTGCTTAATGAAAGTGAAAATAAAAAAGATTCGGTATACTTAAGTGAGACGATAAGAGTATGAAGGATGTGATGAGTGTGTTTGTGACCGAATTAACTAATCACGTATACAAATTCTCCAACATAGGTATAGTAATTGGCTAGCAATCTGCTTGAACAAATCTCTCTAAAGAGTCTGACACTTAGGTTACCTTACCTTCCCAGTACATACGGGGACGGGACAACTTCTCCGATTAGTTCTTGTGTTGGATTGAAAATATATATAATTTACATCCAATGATTTAAAATATGTAAAGAAAAACCTAATTACCTGGTTTCCGGTGCCTTCAGGTAAGTCGTGTAGGTAAGGGAGGACTCTGGTACGATGGGCTGCCAGCCCTCCTCGCGAGCGCACGCGGCGCCTGCTAGGACGCACAGCAATATAAGCCGCATGATCTGCCAGGAAAATCATTCACTTCACAAAGGCTCCGATATTAAATCCTGGGTGGCTAGCCGAATGGCACAATCGCTCACGAAACGCTCACGAAACGAAGCGCTAGTAGATATCTATCTCTATCGCGCTTGCGTATTGGCGCGACAGAGCCAGCGGCGTATCGCTTTCGTTTGGCGTCGGAGAAATGCCATTCGGCTACGGGGCCTGACCAGAAATATATGACTACTAGCTTTTGCCCGCGGATTAGCAATTCGAAGATTGCAGAATGCTCTATACAAACTCCTGGGCCCCATTTTAGGGAAGTGGGGGGTCAGAAAGAGACAAAAAGTAGCCTCATGTCACTTTCCATTCCTTCAACTCAGCCTCAACTTAAAAATTACTTCAATTCATCGCTCTGTTTTGCCGTGAAAGACGGACAAACAAACAGACAAACACACTTTCCCATTTATAACATCTTATACTATTACACGAGCAATTCTTGTATATTTATTTATTTATTTATTTATTTATATATACCGACGATCTCGGAAACCGCTCTAACGATTTCGCTGAAATTTGTTATGTGGGGGTTTTCGGGGGTGAAAAATCGATCTAGCGTAGCCTTAGATCCCGGAAAACGCGAATTTTCGAGTTTTCATGAGTTTTTCTTTCGCGTTTGTAAACGTAAAATATGGTCGTTAATTTCGCCGCGCGCGCATCGATTCCGCTTAGCTCAGTCGTACGAGGTCGGTCTTATGTACGCAGATAGATCTTAGGTGTCAAGGTTTCGAATCCCGGCCAGAAATTAAGTTTTTGTTTTTTGTCTTTTTTGTTTTTGTATTTATAAGAGTTTTTTTTTTATCTAAAGACGTGATATATTAAAATAGAACCGAGCGAGTATGGAACCGAACTATTTAGTATGGAAGTATGGATTATCAGCAGGGCGCTGTTATTCTGATGTATGGCCAATCCAGTGGATCCAGCGCGGATCCAGCAGGTAGAAAAAATGCAGTAAGTATGTATGAAATGCATATAGACTTACTGCATTTTAACTTTGAGGAACAGCGTGAGATACGAGATTTTTTTAAAGTAATGACGATATACAAAATGTTTTATTGAACACCGACAATATCTATGGCGTATTTCGAAAAATATGCAATACTGAGTCTCCTATGAACTTCTAAATTTATTGACAGGGATGCAATTACGTATTTTACTTACGTATACAGGGTGGCCCATTCAAATCGGTCAGTATGGGAAAGTCTGAAACTGTAAGACATACGAAGATTTGTTCTTAGGAACCATGTCACCGATTTTGATAAAAAGAAAAACGGCATTCATACAATTAAAAAAAAAAGTATACCCAGCTGGGGAATCGAACCCGGTTGTTTTGAAAAAATAAACTTACACTATTTCTATTCAGATATCGTTTGTGTAGGTCTTAAGCAGTAAATATCTCTAAGAAACATAATGTCTAAAATGAATAAAATGCATTTTTTTCACATACTTTAATTTATCATAGTAGGTGTTAAAAGTGACCACCGTTACAATATTCAGCAAGTTCACTTCATCTTTACAACAGTGTACAAAAATAGCTATAACACCGTTGAAGACCTAAAAGTAGCCATAGAGTCAACTTTAACGCAGATTCATACAAAATGCAATAGTAAGATCGTTACCTAGACGTGTTGAATATTGTATTGAAAAAGACGGTGGTCACTTTGAACACCTACTATGATAAATTAAAGTATGTGAAAAAAATGCATTTTATTCATTTTAGACATTATGTTTCTTAGAGATATTTACTGCTTAAGACCTACACAAACGATATCTGAATAGAAATAGTGTAAGTTTATTTTTTCAAAACAACCGGGTTCGATTCCCCAGCTGGGTACACTTTTTTTTTTTAATTGTATGAATGCAGTTTTTCTTTTTATCAAAATCGGTGACATGGTTCCTAAGAACAAATCTTCGTATGTCTTATAGTTTCAGACTTTCCCATACTGACCGATTTGAATGGGCCACCCTGTATATATATATTTTTTTAATAGTTATCTACTTACTTTTTTTACAAGAATATTGTTTAATTTATTGTTATTACATTTCAAAGCTTTTTTCCGGTTTGCTCACGGTCAACCTAACACGCTCCTCCTCGTTTCGCTCGTCGTCGCCCTTAACTGGACTCTGTCATATATACATATTATACTGCCAACATAGTCCATGAACAGAGAACTGCTACTTTGCTCCCTCTTAACAGGGAAGAAAAGTTAAAATGTATCTGTAAAAAGTTGGCATTACTTTTTGTAACCATTTTTAATCCTTATCCTTACATAAATAAAAAATGTCATTAAAAGTGTAACAACGATGAAGCGAAGGTACTACAATTAATTAGGTACATAAATAATGCTATCAACCAGACATGGCCTGCTTTTTTGGCATAACATTTGGGCATTCACTAGTTCACATTGAAAATTACTAATTTACTTACTAGTACTTAGTTTAACTTACTTAATATTTATGAAAAAATAAACCTCTAAGTAGGTATATTATACGTAGACAATCAATATTCTGATCTAAACATGAGTTGAAACTTAAAAGAAATTTTGCGGTAACAGTAAATAATTAAATACTTTAAATACATTTTGAAATCTTCAGTAGGTATACTACAACACTTTAAGTTCTCGCGCTTTGTACAACGTTGGGAAAAAAGGTAAAATAATGTTAATTAATCGCGTTCGACCCGCATGTGACTTTAAATATACAGTTATAGTACAGTTTCAAACTAGTTACGTTTTTGAAAAAAACACACAATTGTAGCGAAATAGAATTATTTTGTGCTAAGCGGCCACGGGCTTCGTGCGAGAACGCGGAACCGTTTTAAACATGACGTAAAATAAGTTGATTAAAGTTAATTACGAATTTTATTGCAGATTTTTTTATTTGCGGATCCGCAGCGCTGGATCCAGCGCTGGCTGCTGAATCCAGCAGACCGAAAAATGCGCTGGATCCAGCTAATGGGTTGACGGCTCAGTATAGTATGAAGAAAATAGTTCAAACTCCGCAATATGGCGCGTAGTCATATATTTCTGGTCAGGCTTTACGTACTTAGGGTCAGTTGGGTCAACACAGTTACCAGCAGAAATCTATTAAAATACCCATACGAAAAATAGCGAACACTTAATTCGGTTTGGTGCAACGGACCCTTACAATTAGTGAGACTGGCGCGGGTGAGACGCACGATGATTGAATGTCATTGTCATGTCGGATATCGTTCTGATATCGGTGTACGTTAGAATTGGCCTGATTGAGTCTCTGCGGTCGTCGTGGATAAAAGCGAAAAAAATACTCTTAAGTAGCTTAGTAAAGACTCTTAATTAATGAAAGCTACAGAAAACTTAATCGGCTAAGCTGTTAATGAAATTTAAATAACTCTTAACTGGTTCCACGTGCTCTTCCCAGTGTATTAATACGAGATTTACGAGAATATTAAATATAAGTAAATGGCTG
Organism: Leguminivora glycinivorella; assembly: GCF_023078275.1. Classification (NCBI taxonomy): domain Eukaryota; kingdom Metazoa; phylum Arthropoda; class Insecta; order Lepidoptera; family Tortricidae; genus Leguminivora; species Leguminivora glycinivorella. Next base: position 31,965,541 of record NC_062998.1, read on the forward strand.
TTCCTTGTAGTTATTTAATAGCTAAGACATCTCTGTATAGTTTGAGGTGTGGAAGGAAAGCTGTAGGACGCGTGTGACATTAATATATTGCTTCCTCGTACAACTCTCACGTGTTGCTCGACCCGATTGCCGTCTCTCCTCCAATTATTATTCTGTATCGAATGGAATACGAAATTAGTACAAAAACGTATCTACTTATGAGGTTTGCCTTCATAACGCATAGGATTAATTCTATATTTTATAGATTCAGGTAAATATACATTGCTGATATACCTACGAACCAATTCATCATTACGATTCCCGAAAAATAGAATATTGGAAAATATTTGTATGAAAATTTTGTAACAATTTGAAAAGTCAATGTGGCCAATACGTGAAATTTTAAATCATAAATATTATTAAAACCCTGAATAAGCATCTAGTATCCTTTTAACTTTGACATACTTTGTATAGTTTATTTAACGGTTTAATACTTACAATAACTTCCCTAAAATATGCATAGGACGTTCACCTAAAAACTACAAATGAATCACCTTTGAACTTTTAATTTCTTTTATCAAATAAAGGTCAATCTACCCTGAAGGAAAGTGTCGCTGTAGAATATACCGTAAAATATACCAACATAAGCTTTTGTACACACCTGGATCATTTCCATAAGAAAGGGGCAGGGAGGAGGACGGGAGCGAATGCCATCGTTTAACATTTTAAAGTAGAAATTTCGAGGGACGAGGAAATTGCTTCGTGTGAATAAATCGATACCTAGTAGCAGGTATACTGAGACAAGTAACAATTTTGCGAACTTCACATAGTAATATTTACCTTCCAATGATATTTCATGCGTACTGATACAACCAACATCATTTCGAAATAACGAACATTGTATAGGTATTGACTGATGCAAGTCACTTGCACCACAGGTGAGGTCGTTAAAAATGTGCGGAATCTAGACACGCGGTAGCGTGTCAAGCCAAGTTCAAGTAACAGAACTGGCGAGCAGCGCCGTGTGTTATATTACACGAACCATTTGGAGCCACTTTTGTTTTGACCCTCTCATAACTCAAAAACTATTTTACATAAACGTGTCAAATTTGGCTCATATTGAGACATGCGAGATAAACATGTGCGCCAAATTTCATAAACTCATCTCAAACGGTTATTTAGAAAATAACGTCCAAAAATCGTCATTTTTATCATATCGTCACTACTTTTAAAAAATCTGGATCTCACGCTGTTCCTCAAAGTTAAAACGCAGTAAGTCTATATGCATTCCATACATACTTACTACAATTTTCTTTTCATTGACAGACGAAGATACAAGTTTTTTTAAAAGTAGTGACGATATATATACCTATAGACATAAATTCTAACCCAGTTCCAGATGACCTAGAAAGTTCAAATTTGGCATGCAGACAGGTAATTAGGTAAAAACACAGGAAAAAATCAGAATATGGTAAATTTTGATGTTTTTTTTAACCCTAATATTAGTGCTTACAACTAAAGTATAGTCGACTTTCGTATTTATTACGTTATTAACTGGGATTTAGAATTAATTATTGTTTCAATATTTAGCGCATATAATTTATCTACAAAAAGTAATGATATCCCATCAAAAACATAAATGTGAAATGAGAGCCAAGTTCAATAATATGCAACTTATATGCCTAGGTTGTTGACTTCAACGAAAAACGAAGTGAAATCTAAATGGGTGCCAAGTTCAATGGTCCGTCCTGAAATTTATTTATAACAACTCTCTCTCATCTTGACGGTTTCCCGGTTGCATCCTCAGCGCGGGCGCTTCGGAGCCCAGGGTCCGCTTTCCGGCTTTTTCTCCTCCACTTCGCACGGTCTTCTGCATCCCTTTTAGTGAGACCATTAACACGCATATCAACCCCAACGACATCAAGCCAACATTTCTTGGGTGCTCCCCTTCGTCCGGGGCCAGGCGGAGGTGCCATGGCAAGACATTTGTTCCCTATGTAACTTGCCGGTTTACGTAAGACATGGCCGTACCATCGTAGGCGGCTTTCTTGGAGCTTGTCTGCTATGTCACGGACATGAAGACTGCCGCGAATGCGGGAGTTTCTCACGCGGTCTCTCCGCGAAACTCCACACATCCAACGGAGCATGTTCATCTCCGTGACGCGCAGCAACTGCTTGTGCCGCTCAAGCACAGGCCACGCTTCGCTTCCATATAGGAGGACAGGTCTAATGATGGATTTATAGACCTGTCCCTTCAGTTTAACCGGCATTTTTGGGTCGCAAATGACACCAGTCACCTCACGCACCTCAATTTATTTATAACAACATAACATATCATTTGTTCTTATTACTTAGGATAATATATTGTAGCCTGAGGTCTGACTTGGCTAGTTTTCATATACAAATCATATTTTAGCCCTCGCAAGTTCTAAACTTATTACTTCTTATTTTATTAGTCCGAAATTTGGCTTGCTGGTAGAAACTAGCCATCGAACATAATTCTTATACGAGAACTCACCAAGTCAGACCTCAGGCTACAATATATTATCCTAAGTAATAAGAAGAATAGTTATTTGTTATACAAGGTGGCAAAGTTGTATTTTAACGCCGAGTGTGGAATTGAAAGACGAGCAAGTGAAAGGATTCTATAGTTGAACCACGAGCGAAGCGAGTGGTTCGAGAATAGAATTCTAAACTTGCGAGTTTTTTAACACACGAGAAGTAAAATACATTTGCACCCGAGTGTAACACAAAACTTTTCCCCTCACTGTAGCGAGGAAACTACAACGCAAAAAATGCGTTTATCACTGCTTCCAGTAGTTCCACAGGTGGTAAATCATCTTTATTACTAGATTCACCTACTTTTATCAATTTTAAAGCAGTTAATTTTACTTTATTCAAGGTCAAATCACTTTGCCCACTAGTGGATAAAATGCGTTTTTACCCGCTGGTATTAAAGGACAAAACACGTGTTTCCGAGCTAGTGAGGGGAAAACTCGGAGGAAATATAGACTGGAGTAGCCTTTCAGTTACTTACCCCTCTGCCAAAAAACTTGAACAAATGTTCATAAAGTCACGTAAATACAATTTCACAATCGATTCATGCTCATTCACAGAATCGCCACGACACATATCACTGGTAATTAAAAATGCCCGCGTGTGCTGTGAACACTTGTAATAAGCGCTCAAATACCTCAAGTTTGCAAAAAGATGGCATAATATTCCATTTGTAAGTAATTTTAATATTGTTGTATTACTGTTTTTATTATCTAAATGATAATATTTTTGTCATACGTCATCGAATATCGATTTATGTGATCGAATGCAATCGATTTGAAATTTGTTGGTGGGTAGAAATTACGTCACGAACACTCCCCACGAGACTTCGATTTTTTGCTGTTTAAGAAGTTACCTAATGTGGTTTAAAATAGGGTCGATATTTATATATCAATTTATTCATAAAAAATCTAGAAAAGGCGCACTCTCCACGAGACTTAATTTTTATATTTTGTAAGAATTAACCTAATTGCAATAAGAATAGAGCATATAATAATATTGAAAAGGATAATTGAAAATTAGAAAATTCACCTGCCCGAGACTTGGTCGTAGAGATGTGGGCATGGTCGATGAAATACCAACTATCGATAGAAAAGTATTATTTGCAAACCTTGATCACACAATTCATTTGAAATATATTTGCAATTTTCCGAAAGATAATGATTTGAGTTTTATTACATGTACTTAATAAACTTTTCACTTTGAACCAGTATTGATAACAGTTAATGAAGACTAAACCATTTCTAGTTTATTTATTTAACCAAGTTTGTCTATAATGATTTAGTACCACCAACCGCAGTAAACGTTGTTGATTAGTTAGTCTGGAAAAATAAATTAATGTTTTGTCAAAATGTCAAATATTTCTTTACCTACTAATCCTATTATCCATCGCTAGTCCACCCGCGTGATACCTACTACCCAGGATTGTCATTAGTGAATTTTAATATGATTATAATAGTGCCAAACATTAAACAGATCTAGAAAAAACAACGACATCATTAAAATTATAATTTGCTTGATTAATTATTATCGACTTCAGTTATCGATGCCTGCTTCATCCCTATAGTTTGAGACACACACGTGCGCATTTAGTGTCCGTATACACTGTGTTTCTACGAAGTATTTCCATGTGTGATATGTCTGTGTGCATCATAATGAGCATGTGTTATTTTTTTATCATAATGTGCGTGTGTATTGACAATATTTTTTGCATTTGTGAGTACTCCTTTACATGTGTTATTTCCTCACCTCCCGCGAATCTTGGCAGAATTATTTGTACGTAGACGAAACATGAAGGCTACTCCAGTTTATATTTCCTCCGAGGGGAAAAATGATATTTTATGTTGTTATAAATAAATTTCAGGACGGACCATTGAACTTGGCACCCATTTAGATTTCACTTCTTTTTTCGTTGAAGTCAACAATCAAGGCATATAGGTTGCATATTATTGAACTTGGCTCTTATATCACATTTATGTTTTTGATGGGATATTGATTACTTACTGAGTCGACGACTCGACATGGGAAAATATTGATGAAGACTATAGGAGTTACAATATTTCATAACTCTTTAAATGTTTTCATAATAACTCGATAATAAAAATACGAATAGTATGAAGTTCAGTAAAATACTCGTGTATTTTTATTATTTGTAACGTATGTATCTTATAATTATCATAATTAACATTAATTGATTTCATTTTGAGAACTATATCCAATGCAGGTATTTTCTTCGTAAAATAAATTGAACATTTCATAAAATGGCGTTAATAACAAATATGTAAGTTATGTTCCGTTGTACCATTGGGCGGCACTCCTCTCCAAAATAATGATATTGCACTTTTCTCAGTATATTTACTTAGGAGATATAATCACTTGACGACCGGTCTGGCGCAGTCGGTAGTGACACTAGTGACCCTGCCTGCTACGCCGCGGTCCCTAGTTCGAATCCCGGTAAGGGCATTTATTTGTGTGATGAGCACAGATATTTGTTCCTGAATCATGGATGTTTTCTATGTATATAAGTTTTTATATATTAAGTACTAGCTTTTGCCCGCGGTTTCGCTAGCGTTAGAAAGAGACAAAAAGTAGCCTAGATGTCACTCTCCATCCCTTCAACTACCTCCACTTAAAAAATCACGTCCATTCGTCGCTTCGTTTTGCCGTGAAAGACGGACAAACAAACAGACACACACACTTTCCCGTTTATAATATTAGTATGGATATATATCGTTGTCTGAGTACCCACAACACAAGCCTTCTTGAGCTTACCGTGGGCCTCAGTCAATCTGTGTAAGAGTGTCCTATAATATTTATTTCTTTATTTATAATGGTACTTGGACAACAAAAGGATGCGTTCGCCCACCAAACGCATGTAGACGTCCAGCGAAGCGAACTCGGTACGCTAAGTATATTAGGTCACTCAGTGCAGATGTGTCAAATGTAAGCATGATGATAGTACGAGCTTAACGAGCGACCACGCGTTTTCGTTAGTGAAACGATTTATAGAACTGGCACTGGCACTCCTAGGTTGGTGTCAGATTCTCACACAGAAATTAAAAATATATAACAGACTGGTGAATGTTACCATTCAATGTAAAATTTTATGTGTAGGTACTTTAAAGCAAATAAATACCACTACCTGTATCACTACATCTAAACACATTTCGGAAATCAGTAAGATTCAAAATCTTACCTCCTTATCCCTGATCACCAGTTAAATAAATAGTACCTATAATTTTCCATCACTTCGAAGCTGAAATAAATGCAATATACTTACTAAGAAAAAACAACATGATACCTATAACAAATTAAAATAGTTTCTAAAAAGAATTTATTTTGATGTAAAATTTCTAATAATATTTCGTCACTTCTATTTATTAAGTGACTTGGTATGTTGATATTACCTAATGAGCGTTAGTTCATAATACGACATTAATGCATATCAATCTGATTAAATATTCCTATCAATGCGGAACAAGAGAAACTGCCTCATAGGCCTCCGCATAATCTATCAAGAATGCGTCGTTAATGATGTGTATTGCCGATACATATTACAACATTTATAACTGGTCATTTACTCGAAATATAATTTTATAAAAAATATACTTAAGTAAGAAATAAATTAAAGAGCCATAAAAGTGGGTGGGTCACTTTGCCATTATCGAACCATGCAGCCAAACCACTTAAGGATGTGCCTTGAAATTGTATCATATGATACTCTTCAGACAAATAAAATTTACGAGGTATTTATATTACACATACATTTACGTTAAAAGTTTTCTCATAAAAATGAGTAATAAACAAATATTATAGGACATTATTACACAGATTGACTGAGTCCCACGGTAAGCTCAAGAAGGCTTGTCGCTAGGCAAATGTACCTAAGCCTAGTACATCCTTCAGCTGCATGTGTTGTGAGTTTTACATGCCGCACCTGATGGTAGGTATACATATTTATTAATACAGTATCCTGACGTACTATCCTGACTAACTTGACGTATCATTATCAAGTACTTGTTGATAGTTTCGAAGTCCAAATAAAACATGAAAATAAAATCCAGGTGCTGCACAAAAAATATTCTAAATAAAATAATTCATCTGATAAAAGTTACGCGTATATTATCTGTTCCATAACTAAGTGGAAGTTATTAGATTAACTCCGGTATACTTTCTTATCTTGCGTAACTAAAATTACCCTGCATTACATTCAGGCTGATCTAACGATAGTCTCGAGCATTCTTATTGAATTACTCTACAGACTTACAAGCTGTCTCTAATTTAAAGTGTGGAAAAGTGTAGTGAACTAATTGTGTTTAACAAAATAATAGATAGAATAAAGTGCCGGTTTCAATCAGAATGGTACTTAATGCTGGTTTTCGATAAGATGCTTTTTCCATAAAGCTTCGATTTGAAATCAACCTTTTCGATAACCGACAATATCTATATTAATATTATAAATGGGAAAGTGTGTGTGTCTATTTGTTTGTCCGTCTTTAACGGCAAAATGAAGCGAAGAATTAACGTGATTTTTAAGTGGAGATAGTTGAAGGGATGGAGAGTGACATAGGCTACTTTTTGTCTCTTTCTAACGCGATCGAAGCCGTGGGCAAAAGCTAGTATATATATATTTTTTTTTTAAATTGGAAACGTCCGTTGATTAGTGCTAGGATATTCTGTGGTTAATAATTAATTGTGTGGCCGCTGCCGCCGCTACCGGTTCGTTGATTTGGCGAAGTGCGTTAGTGTGTCAGAGAGTTATGCTTATCATGACCCACTGTTAGATCGCTCGCTTCAATGAATCTGAACTGTGCTACTTTATCGCAAACATAATTGATTGACTACTAAGTATGTTGTTACGCAACAATTAATAATGTATGAAGACTACTGCGGTAAAAATTAATTGTTTTCAACCATTTTTTGTTGGTGTTTTTATAAGGAAGAACAAAGTCAGAGCCAGAAGTCACATCAGAGTTTAATCCAGTGCTAACCGAAGTTAACGAAGATATCTAACGATCATTAAGATGTACTTGTTTTGAAAATAAAAATGAATTCAATTATTAATTAGCACAGTAACAGGTAATAAATATGCACATCGACAGAATTCCAAAAAGAATACACGGCCTTATTCTCCACACATGTAGTAATATTAAAATACTTATTTTTGGCACTTTGACCACACCTCGGACACTGGCGATCAAATATATGAAAGAGGCGCGTTCCTAGCACACATTCTAAGCTCGTGTAGGTTGAACGCGTACCATGCTTGTATGAGTGAGATATGACAGGTCGACTGTTTGCGTTTTTGACAGGCGGTAACTGTGAGGTAACTGAGACCGGGTGGGCGGCACTTTCAGCGGGAAGCGGGAGTGGCCATACTGTACGGTAGTACTCTTTAGTATACTGTGCTTTGACTGAGTCCATATATAATTCTTTGATTATATGCTTTGACTGAGTCCATATTTAATTCTTTGATATTAACAATACACCAATCGATATTAAACTTAATTGCAAATTCGTACTTCCAACAAGAATAACTATTAACTACGCATGCCTACGTCCGTTTATGCTATTTATTACAGTTGTTATTCGTAATTAGTTAATAACTAAATTAGCGCTACTGAGGATATTACTTGACTATAGTCTTGTAAAATGTAAAAACCGCCTGAAATTATGGCTATTGCGGTATAAATATCAAATAAACTATGAAAGCCTGATTTACACCTCCTGCGTCGATTAATGTTCCCTATAACTGTCCCTGCGATCTTCTTTTAGCAGGCCTTAATAAATAAATAGCCAAATATATATGTTTCCATTATAAATATTTCTTTTATTTATTTTAGGAACATATGTCATTTTTGGTTCCTGAGGAAACCGTTTCCGGACGCTGTTTAGTATTTATTATCTCAATACAATCGATGAGATTTTGCATGACGTTTACGCTATCAAGTATGTATCAAACGTCTAAACTAAACTAAACAAAAGTGTAGGAGCTTTGTTACCAAATTTCCAAAAAAATAAGTAAGTAGGCAGATACTCCATATAAAAATGAACTACTTACATGTACAATGCATACGTAATCCAGAAAGGACGACGTTCTTGTGATCAGTGTGGTATTTAGTGGTTCAAATATTTACCTCTTATTTTGATCGGATATAATACATATATTGAAGAATCTTTCATTTACTTTCGGTACTAACTGGGCCAATAAGGTGTCGCTCAACTCGCGTCATAATATGCAACAATGCGAGCCAGTCGTGCAGTCTGCCGCAATTAAGGTGAAAAGAAATTAAATGGAGACTACATGATAAAAGTTTTTCGTTCCTTGTTGCGCTTATTATATTATTTTTTTATAAATTAAGTAATACTATGTAATGTTTGCAACAAGCACTGACTGACTAAAAAGCTTCTAAAAGCTACGGAACTCTTTTTCGATATAATTTGAAGCGCAGTAGTGAGCAGCTCAGGAGAGCTAACTCCAGTGAAATGCCTCCGGCTGTGTCCGCAGCACTTATGTAACACTTCCGGTCCGGCGCGCGCATTTCCTACTCGCGCGGACGCGGCGCCGGCGCTCGCCTCCAGACTCCAAACCCACTTCTCATCTTCCAGTTTTAAATAGTTGCACCTGCTGGTTTTCCTATAAAGGTCTTTAATCACGTACCACCGACTGCGCTACATGCTACATCGCGAATTGTGTAACGACACCTAATAAACACGTTTTGCAACAAAACTATCCTAATCATTTATTACATAAGATACGCTATTATATTATTTTAATTTAAATATTACCTAGTTCTAAATGATTTCAATTTATTGCCACTTCTTAACAAACTGTGTCATGTTAACCTATGATGCCAGAAAACTGCTTAAGTAGGTATGTTTATAATACAATTAATTTGAGATAACTATGATTTGTGCACATTGTTTATGATTTACGCGTACCTTTTAAATACTAAAACAATGACCAAATCGCATAGCCAAAACAAGAAAAAGCAAATATCGCTAAGCACAATAGAATAACCGATAACACTTAAGATTGCACATGACTTTTAAAATATGGTAAGTTAATTAAAACACTTACGCCGTAATTCCAAAAAGGAATATCCAAAGGCGCGCGTGTTCACTAGCACGAGTTATTCACATACTGGTCAAAAGAGGCTCAGTGGAGACTACGTCGCGCCCCTCCGCCAAGCTTTCTTCCAAACCCAATTGACATTCGCGATCTCGTGACACAACACTCCGCAACGACAATATTCCCCACCTCTTCCATATCCACTATTAACATGCATTACACGACTCACCTTTCAATCACACACAATGCCAATGGTTTTCTGCTTTTTATTTGTTGTTATTATAGTTTACCTCAATTTTCATGCATAAAACGGGGAGTTCAGGGATATACTCGGCTGACACGGATATGCAATATATACGACGGATATACTGACGAGGGCACTTTCCAGGAATAGAAGATAGTTTAGAGTTCGGACTACGTTTTGCCCGTAGAAAATACATACGAGTAGGTACATATGTGTAGAGTCTGTGCGTAAAACTGTGGGTTCCCTAATAATCCATGTATTATCTTCTCTATGCGCTCAGATCAGATAGTAACTACTTTAACATATAATCTTTTGAACCTTAAGAAAGTACCTACCTACATTGTACAAATCCTAAAGAAAGCCTCTTTGACACAGACTGGGTCAATGAGCTTGCTTGTAAACAATCTTTAGATGACAGAATTTTATGTTAATTTTATGTCGTTTAACCATTCTTGGGTCCGCCTGCACCTTGCGCCGTTTCAGGATTTACAGATACCATTTTCTTTATGGTTCCATCAGTTCGATGTCTTCAACTGTAGATGTAAAAAAAATATTTTCCTTGATATGAATACTTAGGTACCATTATGTGCGTACATGATAACAATAACAAGCACTCAAAATAAAATGAAATCAAATGTCTTAAACTAGAGGTAGGTACAATTAGATGGTCACGTTTTTTTTTTTTGCATAATGAAACAATAGTTTACCTTACTTTGACTGATAACAGTTACATGTTTTGGAAGGGTGCAATAGTAAACCACGAGTGTAGTGAGTGGTTATTTAGTGGAATCTTGAGCGTTGTGAACGTTCATGGCATTTAGGTTAAACAAATTTAGCCTAGCCACCTAGTGAAACAATAATTTTCACCCCAATAACACGAGGAAAATACTAACTGTTAAACATTTATTAGTGTAACTGTGTAACTAAACCATACTAAAACATTTTTTTTCCACTTTTTGTTTTACCACTTTGTCGGCGTGATTGTTGTTATACATATTGGTACCCAATTTCAGCTTTCTAGTGCTAACGGTCACTGAGATTATCCGCGGACAGACGGACGGACGGACAGACATGGCGAAACTATAAAGGAACCCTTATAGTTGACTATCCTAATTAATACAATCCGTACAATACTTCAGGCAAAGGATGTTTCAATCAGCCAAGGATTTAGTTGCACAACTAAAATTTGAGTTAAAATTCATTTGTTTATATTTTACAATTATTTCAGTTTGTTCTTCATTTATTTCGTAAATTTCATTCAGATAAATCGTTATAATTTACAATCTGACAGGAAATTGTGACGGCCATCTCGATTCGCACTTGACCGCGTTGACATAGCAACGGGCAGTACAACAGAAACTTCAAGTAGAAAATGAAAAAATATTGACCAAATTTTTTGACGGACACGTAAAATAAGTTCAATTGTATGCTTCTTTGAACATTAAATAAATAATTGACATGCAGTATTTTTATTTTCAGCACGTGTTTGTTTGTGCTCAAAAAGCGTTTGCATCAAAAACAATGGATTTATATACGATATATGTGAAGAAAGACTACTGGTCCGCCATTAAAGGTTTTGCCTTGTGATTTTTTTCTCTGTGTTTTCCACTCAAATGTGATGAAACACATTGTGTGTAAACTCGTGTCTATTATTTAATAACACACGTTTTTAATGCCCCCCTTACCTCCCTTGTTTGTTGCACAATGTACTATTGTAGGACTGGGTAATGGGTAAGCGTTCTTTAAGAGAAAAGTAATAACTAATAAAGTAAGGATTATGTCTTCTCTCATATTTTGTTAGTCATGTACAAAAATAGATTTATAATTTCTTACACTTCAAATATTTTAGTCCCATACATGCCCAACATAGTCGCTGTATGAGTAAAATTTGCATACCATACCCAATGTCAACCAGTTAAGTACAAGAAAAAGTTATTGGTGGTGAAGGATCGATCAAGATTTTGCTACTGATTACAGATCGTTTCAATCATGAAGACATGTGCTTTAGCTAGTAATGTCACGCTTTTAATATTTAGAATAGATGAATCTGTGCCTCATAGTAAATGGCACGGTCACTGCCCAACTAATAAGATTTTAGTCGGTTACCTAATGATAACTAGTTTTATGCGGACCGTGACACAATTGTCATGTCATGTCGTGTACTCACGCCATATCACTTGCACTTTCCCAAGGCTACTGTGTGAGACAGTTAAGTAAATTTTATGAATAAGAAGAAATTTAGAAAGTATTACGACAGAACGTGTAAGAAATAAGTAACAAGCAATATTCTAATCATGATACGAGTGAAATGTGTGAAGTACATTTCTTTGCATGCTAGTGCAATAAAACAGTTAGGAATCGTACAATTATTAGGATTCAGTGCACATTGATCCTTCCATTTTGGTTTAAATTTCTCAAGATGCATTGTTCTGTCCCTTCTGGACTATACTGTTCGTATTTTTTATGCTGTAGGAAAAATACCTGTCTATGTAATGAACTTTACTAATGGTGATAACATATGTATATTTATTTTTATTAATAGTGCGTGGACTTTATTTTGGATTAAACTAATTGGTCCATTCTACGTAGCTTTCGTGCGATAATCATGGTCCTGGGTTCGAATCCTGTTAAGGGCTATTATTTATATGATAAACACTCATGATGTTCCTCAGCCATTAGTCAGATAAACAACATAAACCTTCTCGAGTTTATTTGTATGATAATTGATAACGTCTATATACTATTTATTATTTTATAAGCATGTCTTGAAACTGTAATTAACACTTACTTTCCAATAATAAATATAGCGTATACTTGGGTATGTTTTTTATTACAAAGCTAAGTACCGGCCCACGATCATGGGTCGCGTGGGGGCTGTTTGGTGGTCATTTAGATTAGTCGAAACATTTGTATATCCATACTATCCATACTAATATTATAAATGGGAAAGTGTGTGTGTCTGTTTGTTTGTCCGTCTTTCACGGCAAAACAGAACGACGAATTGACGTGATTTTTTAAGTGATGATGGTTGAAGAGATGGAGAGTGACATAGGCTACTTTTTGTCTCTTTCTAACCCCCACTTCCCTAAAATGAGTGGTGGAAGTTTGTATGGAGCATTCCACAATTTTCGAATTTAACGCGAGCGAAGCCGCGGGCAATAGCTAGTTGATTATATTTATTGCTGGGACTAGGAAATCTTGTGCTCGCCAAATTCCAACTCATTTTCAAAAGTCCACATTCGACCTAAAATATTATAAATATCGGACCTTCTGCAAGTTGAGTCCTGCCCGCTTGACTTAAAATCTTATAACGTGAAAGTAACTAATACTATATCAGTGTCAAATGTTGCGTTTCTCGCATACTCTACTTTTGCCATGATGATAATTATTATAGACTGCAAATAGCCTGAGTCATTTTACGGACTGCGAACGCGTATTTTATGACGCAATAGCACATTTGTTACTTCATACCTAGTAACCAGACCGTACAAGAACGTCAAAGCATTTTTCAGTACAGATGGTGTTTTTTTACGCACTAGTGCGAGAAGTGGTTCATTATATGCCAGGTCGAAACTTCGGAGGCTCATCTGTACTGAAAAACGTCGTACGATACACGTGCGAAAAGGAAATTCGTAACTCGTGTCGATTTAAAACACTCCCTTCGGTCGTGTTTTAATTTATCGCCACTCGTTTCGAACTTCCTTTTTTACGCACTTGTATCGTAATGTACTATTGTTTAGTTTTTCAAAATTGGCATATAATATTTCAAAGGTGATAATGAATTAATCTAAATCAATCCGCATAGGTTAAGTACCCATTAGAATATTTAAATCTTATATTATTAGTCTGAACAACTGTGGTTAATTTAAAATATTATTTAGTAGAATAAAAGAAAGAATTCATAAAAGTAGATACCTTTCTATTTAATAATAGTTAAAACATAGATACCTGTCAATAAAGTACAAGCATACTAGTAGGTACGGTACGAGTACCTAGATGTAACAGTAAACGAATCTTGCAAATTAACTTTGACTGACCTCTCTTATTCCGGACCGCGGACCGATTTTTGAGTCTCACGCGTTCGAATTCAGAAAATTATCACTGAAAATAATAGGCAAGTCACCGTTTTCAACCGGTATTTTAGTGACAAAATCCCGTATGCGAGATTCTGAAATCGCCCTCCTGGGGGCTGATTTTTGAGTCTCACGGCGTTCGAATTCAGAAAATTGTCACTGAAAATAATAGGCAATTTACCGTTTTCAACCGGTATTTTAGTGACAGTGAGACTCAAAAATCGGCCCCCAGCGGGGGAATGTGGCCAGCAATATTGCCACCCTTCCGCACGGATTTGATTTGGAGATTAATATTGATAGTTTTATTTATTGTGGATTTAATTTGCGAGTGTAGGTATTTAGTAAAACGTCCCACTTCGTCGATTGCTATAAAGACGATGTGTCAGTTTATTCATATAAAGATACACGTCTCGTCTTTATGGTTAGCGATAAAGTGTGACGTATTCTAAACACTAGCACATTTTGACATTATTCAAAATTGCTTGAATTGCTTTTGACTTGTTTTTAGCTAATAAGCTAATTACCTAAAAAAAATAGCTAAAAACCTAATTAAGAAATGTATTTCTCCATCTTACGCTTAAGGTGTTTTGCTTTGCAAAGAGTTTTTACCCAAGCTTCGCCCTTATATTTACATGGAAACCTCATACATAGTTTTTTCCATTACTTATTTTTTCATTCCTTTTTAATAATATGTCATTCTTATAAGATACGAGTAAATCAATTTTAAATAAGTACCAACTGATATTACCAACCTGTTAATTTATGACTGATGATATCATTGAATTGAATTCCGATTCCATTCTTTTGTCATGTTACTAATATCACCTTGAGTAGTATCCATTTAAGTAGGCAGTTATTTAAAAAGTGTATTCATTTTGTAATCTGGCCTCTTGGTTTCATACATACGAGTACAACGTTATTAAGACTATGGACGTATTCACCCATCGCGCGATTCCCCAAATTATATAACGTAAACCACTTATACATTAAAGACCTTCTCCATGAGATAACGAACTGGTTCGATTTCATCATGCGTTGCGAATCAGTATGAATCAGTCAAAATAATGAGTAAAAAAAGAGCTAAATAGTCATATGACATAATTAAAAATCGCTACGTAACCTTAATTTCAAGCTATCAGACTTCTGGTGACAACAGTTCGTACTTACAGTTACATAAATACGAAATAAAGAAATATTTCAGGTTTAGAGCATTGGAGGTACTTTAGCAAATCTATAGGTATACTAGCTTTTGCCCGCGGCTTCGCTCGCGTTAGAGATAAAAAGTAGCCTATGTCACTTTCCATCCCTTCAAATATCTCCACTTAAAAAATCACGACAATTCGTTCTCTGTTTTGCCGTGAAAGACGGATAAACAAACAGACACACACTCTCCCATTTATAATATTAGTATGGATATAAATGCAAGTGTCCTGACCTGACTGACTAATTCATCAGTTAATTCAGAGGCGAAACTAAAAAATGCTAGAAATTTGAAATTAGTGATTTTGATATATTCCATCCCTAAGAATATGAATAAGAATAAAAAAAGTGATTTTAGCCTTTTTTGATATTCATCCCGCTAAGGGTAAATTTGTAAAAGGAATAAGTATTATTTTAAGCTAAGAACTTGAAACAAAGACAAATAAAAGAAAAACAAATCCAGTATTTTTAGAAATTCTTGCCAGGAGGAGAAGGAGAATCAAAAGGAGAACAAAAGTTTATGTGAGGATAGTATATTAAGTTTTAAAGAAGCTCGCAAGTTCGTCAAAAAAATAGGGTTATTCTAATTTCATTTGGGAAATAACTCCATTCGAACGAAGTCGAGGGCAACTGCTTGTTTTTGTATTGATTTGTCAAAATCGGCTCTACTTAGGCCCACTTGCACCAACCACATAACTCAGGGTTAGTGGGTTGTCATCTGTCAAATTCCATATAAAATGGTGCGTTAACCCACGGGTTAACCCTCCATTTTCGTTGGTGCAAGTGGGCCTTAGAGATTTACGATATAGAAGCAATTTTTTTTACACAGGTAACCTTGCAGCTGTCGTAGGTCAAAACTGTCAAAAAGAAGATGTTAGAAAATGTTACATAGGTACTTAATTCCGTCCTAAATAACTCTACTAAATTACAGTAAAACTACTGCCGTTTACGTTACGCAGCAAAATAACAGAGCGTCGTGACTGCGGTCCCCGGCTAGTTAGGCTGCGTAACTAGATTTTCTGTATGGTTTTACGTTGCCTCAGACGCCAATCAGACTGAAGACTGAATTGCGAAAATACTAGCTTCTCTTGCGAGGTAATTAGTTCCCACATTGTCTAATTATATTTTCACCACACCAACCGGTAAAGGCTTTCTTTGCTATTCGAAAACAGATAGCAAAATTGCATTTTATCCACAAGAGTGCAAAGTAATTTCATACAAATTTTAACTTGATGTCTTAAGCTGGCTGGTAGAATTTACCTATAAATGATGATTTTGAATCATAAATATTGAATAAATTGATGGATTTGATTTAGGTTCATGTTTTATAGTCAGTATTTTGTTCGTGTTGGTGTGGTGAAAAATGTTGTGTTTCACTCGGTGGCTAAAGTTTGTTTAACCTGGAGGCCTTGGTCACTATATGTAACGCTCAAGATTCCACTCGGTGGCAAAGTTTGTTTTTGAACCACGCGCTACGCTCGCGGTTCAATATTGGAATCTTTCGCTTGCTCGGGTATCAATATTGGCACGTGCGGTTAAACAACAACTTTGCCCCTTGTAAAACAAATAACTATTTACGTAGATAATATCCTTTTAATTTCTTACAGTGACTTTTCCATATTTATTTAAACTGCATGACCCATTACACCGAATAATAATTTTATAACTTCTGAATTTCTAATAGTTGTGACCCGTATGTGTTCATATTGCTCAATGACATCTGTGCTCTTTCTCTTGGGTTGAAGCGGTTGTTAAGTAATGCCCAATACCGCATGTTAATAGGTGGTTGGCCGTGAACCGTTTCGTCTCAGCCTTATCATCAGATCTAGATCAATTTAGAACGGCATCTATTTATTTTACATCTTTCGTATATGCCCGTATAATTACAGCTTAAATTAAAACCATATCAAAACGTCCAGAGTCACGATGCCTTACTACACAGAACCCCCAAAGGACAGGATAGCCAGGTTACAAATTGTCCAGATATCAAAGTGTAAAGGCATAAGTATTGTTCAAATATTTACATAAGTATATGTTTATGAGAAAGATGACTTAAAATTCATCTGTAATTATCGTAATAAAAATATGATTCAATGTTCAGATATTTGTGAACACCTTGACCGCTCTGATATATCTGATGGCGACTGTATATTAGGAATAATAAAATTGTCGGCTGACATAATGACACTTAGCCATTCTGACACTTGGGCATATAAGCAAATGAGTACAATGCAGTTGTTTGAAAATCTTTATTTTTTGGCCTGTATAAAATTGCTTGAAATGATATACAAATGAAAGTTCACAAAACCGATTCAAAAGAATCCACACAAATCTTTTGTTTTCTTCGCATAGGCCCCGCCAAACAGTTTTATTGGAGTTCTTATCCAATCGATGATTAAAAAGGGACTATTTTTTAGAGGAGATTCGGTAGTTGAACATCTTTTGTAACTTTGTACAACAAACTCAATGCCAATGTTTCTCTTCTTAATTGGTGATTCAATTTTGCTTTTGCCTATCGTTTCATCTTTGTGCACGTATAATTCAACGTTTTTGCAAACCCTCGTTTCAAGCGATGCTGGAATGTATACTTTCTTTGAATTCGATTTAGACCGGTATCTGTTGATGTCTGGAATCGCATCATTACCACCTAAGAAAGTATTTTTAATTTGGTGCACATCGAAACCAATGAATTTTTCATTAAGTGCATTACCTAGTTTGACTTGTTTGTTAAAATTTATTTGATTACTTTCTTGTTTGCCATCATAGTCATTATTTACCACTGCAACCGCAATGTTATTGCTTGTTGGTGTTATTGGGTCTAGTTTATATTTTAAAAGAGGAAAGCTGTATATATTTGGTTTAGCCTGATCGGACACTTCTTTAGCCAGAGCTCGGCCAGCTATTAAACTATCGCCGTTACGGCCCTTCATATGTTTGGATGTGTTGGCTTTATCGAGCATTCTTTCATAAGCGCCACGCCATTGGTCATTGGCGTTATTACTTGATATTCTAAAGGTAAAGGGTTGCTTGGTTTTAGTATTTTTTGGTCGAACTTGTTGGTTGATAATAAAATGTTCGTTTGAAGTCAAAAATGGGATAATTTTCATAAAGTCAGTTCCTCTATGCCTTTCAGATGTATTAATGCTATCAAACTGACGTTTATGTAACGAATTCTGTGAACTGCTCATTTCCTCTGAACCAAAGTGTATATCCTTGTTTTTGAGTGACGACGTTTTGAATTCTGATTTTGCTTTTCCTCTGTTCGTTACTTCTATGAGCTTGGGATCAACATTTTTCAAAGGAGAAATAGTTACACTAGCATCTGGATTAATAATTTTCACGTTGATTTGATGTTCCTTAATATCTCTTCTTACCATGTAATGATTCTTTTTTGTGCTATGTATTCTCTTTTTGTAATTTATAGGTGGCCGTATTATAGTATGTGTCAATTCTGATGGATATGGGTACAAATCACTCAATTTTCCATCATGAAAAATTGACTTTACTTTCTTCTGTTTTCTGTTTGTGTTAAAGTTTATATTTTTCAAATAATTTAAAACGTTAGTAGCAAAATTCGAACTCGTCCATTGTCCGTACACGTTCGGGTCATGAATAGGTGGTGGAGGTTTCTCGACATCCGATATCATTATGTCATCTAAATGGTTCTCAGCACTCGCAGTCTTTCCGTTGTCAAAAATTTTCATAGAATAATCGGAAGTTAACGCACTAATATTGGGCGGTGTTTCATATTCAAGCACTATTGGTAAATCTTGTGTACCACTGCCCGTTAATTCTTTTTTAAATTCATGGTGCGCCTTAATTTTTTTATTTTTAAATGTTTGGTTAAAATCTTTTTTACTGCCTTTTTATTAGATGGAAGGTTTTCATCAATTGAAAATTCATGTTTATGTTCATTGCTAGGAACAGGAGCATTTGTAAAAGGTCTAGAAAATATTTTCATGTTGTCTGAAGATAAGAAATCATATTCCTTATTTATGGTCCGCGGATTCACAGTTTGTATGTCATCATTTTGCAAGTCGCCCAAAACAATATATTGATCTCCTTCGTTGCTTATGTGCTGGTTTTTCAATCTGGGTTCTAGTCTATTCCAATTATTTGGGTCAATGGTGATGTTTCTTTCAATTGTTGATAATGATAGCATTGATGCACCGTATATCTCGCCTGTCAGTCCGGTGGGTAAACCTGAAGGAAATGAGAGGAAGGAAAAAATGACCATTACATTACAGTCATATATGTAGGTACATAACATAACTAAGAAGAAATGCCATTCAGGGAAAATAATCTTTTACAACTATGTAGATGGTTTTATAAAATACGATTTCAATTTTTATATAGTGCACGACTAAACAAAAAATACTAAAAAGAAAGATTTTCGTTCGCATTTTTCTATGCAACATATTTACAAAAAAAAATTAGCTCAATTCGTACATTTTTACTTTCTTTTGGCCTCAGATGTGCGTTGTTAAAATTATTCTGGTTCCTCATGTTACACCGTGTATAATCCACATTTCCCTTCAAGTATTTAATAATATAATAAACACATTGTCACCTTTTTCGGATGTTCCGTAACCAATAATCAATCTTCCCTTTCCGGGAAATTCAAAACCTCGTAGCTGTAAAAAAAATATTACATGTTTTGAAATACTGTTTAAGGTTGTAAGGTTGTACGGGGTACAACAATAACTGAGGGAAATTGTAACTACTTAATCGAAATATCTTCCATATTTTACATTATTTACTGTGGTGCCATATATGTTCAGAGTCCAGTCCAAGTATACGGAACAAAAATTAAACCTAGATAACTAATTTACAGTGAAGGCTGTCAGTAAAATGACCGTAGATGGTACTTTTTACTAATAACTTATTCATATTTTACATACGTATTTATAGTATTTCTTTTATTTATTTAGTAACAGAAAAGGTACATTTGTAACAGCAACATGTGTCCAAAGCGGTTTTCTCAGTTTGACTGTAGGATCCTCTCTTCGCTAAGAATAATAAAATAAGTCGTGTGTTTTAAAAACTATTTCGTTCCGATTCAGCTCGAACTACGGTTAATATAATGCAGCAAATTTTGG
Source organism: Leguminivora glycinivorella (assembly GCF_023078275.1). NCBI lineage: Eukaryota > Metazoa > Arthropoda > Insecta > Lepidoptera > Tortricidae > Leguminivora > Leguminivora glycinivorella. The sequence goes on from NC_062998.1 coordinate 31,985,764, forward strand.
CATATAAATCGCCATACACTGAATGATAGCGACTCTGACCGCGCCCCTAAGGAGTTAAAAATACGAGTGTAGGCTGTTTTAGGCACGGAGGTCACCCGTGACCTCAGGTCAGGCATTCAAGTTAATGTTTGCGCCGCAGGGTACGGTTGCAGAACTCACACGTACATTATAATACGGTAACCAATGAATGACTGGACTCTCCTTGTAGTAAGCCATGTTATAACCTTGCTTTGTTTTGTATTAATATGTAATTGGAAACGATTAATCAACAAGAAAGATTCGTGGCTCATGATCGGAACGATTTCATTGGAATATATTTGGTGAATGCAAATAAATCACACACAGATTTATAGTCAGGGACCAAACGACCTCTTTTACAAAAAGTCGTCGACATCTCTTCTAAATACCTAAAACAGGTATGGATGTGTTCCTCGTTATCTCCAGATTACGAATTGACCTGTTTTAGTTTAAGGAGGGGGGGACGGGTTGAGAAAAAGGGGGAGAAAGATGGCGGCCGACCATCATAGATATTTATTCACATCTCGAGTCCTATGGCACCAATCTGTTCGTGCGAGGTGTCGTTTGAAAGCTTATTAAACCTACTTTAATTGTTTTTAAATAACTATACTCATAAAAGTAACCGTTTACGAAATATTTGAAAATATGTGTTTTTTTATCGCGCATTAATTGCACAAGTACTAGAAAAAATGCGTCTAACTCAATAAACAATAACTTTACCGCAATTGATGTTATTATAAAATTTTCGCGTCTATTCATGTTCTTTCTAAAAATATAAGTTTCATTGGTATATGATAATATATAACCATGTAATTACGAATTTGGTTTAGCAGGAGTCACTCTGCCCGGTCGCAGAAATGGGCGCTGACCGTAGTAAAGTATTCAATATTTTTGAGGTCCTATTTTACGGATCCATATGCGAGAGGTATCGTTTCAAAGCTAATTAAACCTACTATATTTTTTATAAATAACTATAATCATAAAGGTAGCTGTTTAGAAAATATTTGAAAATATGTGTTTTATAGACCATGAGTCGCACAAGTACCTACTGGTAAAAAATGCTTCTTAATCAATAAACAACAACTTTTCGGAATTGATGTTAGTATAAGATTTACGCGGAATTTCGTGTGCTTTCTAATAACATAAGTTTTATTGGTGTATGATATTATATAACCAAGTAATTACAAATATGGTTAAGTAGGGGCCACAGCGCCCGGCCACGTATGGATGCTGACCGTCACCAAATTTTCTATATTTTTCAGATCCTATTTTATTTAACAGGAATCTTTTGAAAGCATATTATGCGTACTATCATTGGTTCTCAATAATTTTAGTTGTAACTGTAGTAGCTAACAAAATATTTGAAAATATGCATTGGAATCGATGTGAGTAAAACATGCATAGATTTGCTCAATGAATTATATTTTTCCGCAATTGATATAATAACAAAATAAACGGCGAAATGTATGACCTTTTCAAATAATAAGTTTTGTCAGTATTGCATAAAGAATTAATGTTAATTTATCCATCATACTCACTGCGCACCGTCATATACACGGATGACCATTTTCGTTGCCGTTTTCATAATTTTTAAGATTGTATCTTGGTGCATGACCAATAAACAATAACTTTACCGCAAATAATGTTATGATAAGATTTACAGGACATTTCATATGCTTTCTAAAAATATAAGTTTTATTGATGTATGATATTATAAAACCAAGTAATTACGAATTTGGTTTAGCAGGTGTCACTGCACCCCCGTGACGTAAATAGGTGCTAACCGTCGCCTAATTTTATGTATTTCTCAGATCCTATTTTAGCGATCAATTTGTGAGAGGTATCATTTGAAAGCATATTATGCGTACTATCGTTACTTGTAGAAGTTTACAAAATATTTGACAATATGTGTATTTTTACTGTATATGAATAGCATTCGCACTGATACGAGTGAAACATGCTTCTAGCTCAATAAATTATTTTTCCGCAATTGATATAATAACGAAATGAACCGCAAAATGTATGGCCTTTACAAAAAATGAGTTTTGTTAGATTTGCTTCAACAATTAATGTTAATTTGTCCACCATACCCACTGCGCACGGTCAATCGTCATATAAACGGATGTCCACCGCCGTTGCCTTAATTTCTTCATCATTTTACAGATTTTATTTTACTGATCAATTAAGTATATAAGTAAATTCGATACGTGATAGATTATATTTATTATGAATATACGATTAGTGAAATAAAATCTGAAAAATCATGAAAAAAGGCAACAACGGTGGACATCCATTTATATGATGGTGCGCAGTAGGTGAGCTGAAAAAATTCAAATTAATTGTTTATGCAATACAAACCAAACTTATTTTTTGTGTAAGTCATACATTTTCCGTTTAGTTTGTTATTATTTCAATTGCGGAAAACTATAATTTATTGAGCTAGAAGCGTGTCTTATCAATGCCAATGCTATTCATGCACAGTAAAATACACATATTACTAATCAAATATTTTGTAAACTTCTACAGTTTCGACTTGAAATATTAGAAATAAAGATAGTACGCATAATATGCTTTCAAATGATACCTCTCACAAATTTATCAGTAAAATAGGATCTGAGTAACGTAGAAAATTTGGCGACGTCAGTCAGCACCCAATATCGTGACAGGGCGCAGTGACACCTGCTAAACCAAATTCGTAATTACTTGGTCATATATTATCATACACCAATAAAACTTATATTTTTAGAAAGCGCATGAAATTTCGCGTAAATTTTATAATAACATTAATTGCGGTAAAGTTATGGTTTATTAAGTTAGAAGCATTTTTTATCTGTATATGTGCAACTCGTGCTCGAAAAAAAAACTAATGTTTTCAAATATTTTGTAAACAGCTACCTTTATAACTATAGTTATTCAAAAATAATTATAGTAGGTTTAATTTGCTTTCAAATGATACCGCTTACATATGGATCCGTAAAATAAGAACTTAAAAATATTGAATACTTTACTACGGTCAGCGCTCATTTTTATGCGACCGGCGGAGTGACCACTACGAAACAAAATTCGTAATTTAATGGTTATATTATCACTTACCAATAAAACTTATATTTTTAGAAAGCTCATGAATAGTCGCGTAAATTTTATAATAACATCAATTGCGGTAACGTTATTGTTTATTGACTTAGAAGCATTTTACACCAGTACTTGTGCGATTCATGCTCGATAAAAAACACATATTTTCAAATATTATGTAAACAGCTACCTTTAATACTATAGTTATGTGTAAATAATTATAGTAGGATTAATTATCTTTCAAACGATACCTCTCATATATGGATCCGTAAAATAAGACCTCAAAAATATTGAATACTTTACTACGGTCAGCGCCCGTTTATGCGACCTGGAGGATAACCCCTGCCAAACAAAATTCTTAATTATATGGTTATATATTATCATATACCAATGAAACTTATATTTTTAGAAAGAGCATGAATAGACGCGAAAATTTTATAATAACATCAATTGCGGTAAAGTTATTGTTTATTGAGTTAGACGCATTTTTTACTAGTACTTGTGCAATTCATGCGCGATAAAAAAACACATATTTTCAAATATTTCCTAAACGGTTACTTGTATGAGCATAGTTATTTGAAAACAATTAAAGTAGGTTTAATAAGCTTTCAAATGACACCTCGCACGAACAGATTGGTGCCATAGGACTCGAGATGTGAATAAATATCTATGATGGTCGGTCGCCATCTTTCCTCCCCTTTTTCTCGACCCGTCCCCCCTCCTTAAACTAAAACAGGTCAATTCGTAATCTGGAGAGAACGAGGAACATATCCATACCTGTTTTAGGTATTTAGAAGAGATGTCGACGAAAATCGTGAAGGAGACGACTTGTGGCCAAATTGGCTCTAGACTATTACATCTACGTTCTCGTTTTGTAATTACTATATGCATTGTAAGAGTAAATCACATACTAATCACACGTTCTTATCTTCTGATAGGATCACTCGTGAATTGTAATGAATTAATAAAATGTCAGTGATTTTAATTTGTAGGTAATTGTTACAATAAGAAACATAATCGTTTTTAGCCCATTGGACATATAAAACCCTACAAAAATGGTTAATTACAACGAGTTTTAAGAATCTTATTATACCTAGGTACTACAAAAACAATATTTAGTAACGGAAAAGCATCTAACCAATACGCTTGTGCTTAAATTTAATAATCTTATGACATGATGGACGTCTTCAAAACGGTGAGAGAATTCGTTTATAAATAGTCGTGAATATATACTTACATATCTGGAGCCTTGGCAACTTATGAGTTTGGCATCGACATACATCGCCCATACGCCGTGGTCCGACTGGTAGGACACACACACGTCCCGCCAGGCGCCCGCCGCGAACTCCACGGCCGCGCTGCCCGCCACGCGGTCGTCCTCCAGAGCGATCCGCAACCGCCGACCTCCCGAGTCCAGCCATAACCGCATTATACGTTTGTCGTCGGCACCTGAAAATGCATTAAGCGGCGCAATGCGTGCAACAAACTTGAAAAAAAAAACATTATTGGACCGTGAAGTTGCTTATTATTCATTAATTATGAATACAACCTCGTTTATCATAAACAGGTAGACGTTACTCGCGTGTATCAAGCGTTAAACGCTACTGTGTTAATTACTTTTAACTTATGTCTACATTTTATACTATCAAATAATACTCATGAATACATTCATGATACGTGTCTTTTCAAAAGGGCTTATTTCCACTTTGAACTTTTTTTGGGAAATCGAGAAAAACATAAAACCACGGTATTGATTTTGAAATTAATATTTAATTTGCAAAATTGTAATAATGTAAGTTGACGTTAATGCTATGATTACATCAAACGTAACATGTGTACCTACCTAAATAAATATTTAATTACCATATGTTTTTGAAAATTAAGCACTTTTGATGCGAACTTTTGGGAATTAAGCCCTTTTGTTGTGGCCTCGTAGCGTAAACGTTATTATTTTAAAATAGTTTTATTTAATTTTTGGATTTTGTATTAAGTTAGTTGATATCAATGTTGTTGTACTACATACATTGGTTTATCCACATAAATAATCATTACACATTTTTCAAAATGTGTTCTAAACTTTGATGTTACTCTTTTTTTTAAAGATCAGGGCGAGACTTTTCGAGCTTTAATCTCAAAACAACACGTAATTTTCTATACTAAAAAAACTGCATTCATAGTTTAAAAAAAAGAAAAATTGAAATAAGCCCTTTTGAAAAGACACTCCTCATTTATGTTTAAAGACTTAATTTCAATTGGAATTCCATCCTGATTTGATTAAATGTTAATTAGCTGTAGGTTCTGCCCGTATGATTACCCACTGGGCAACATTGAACTTACGCGAAACAAGAACAGAGAAAGGGGGTCAAATTAGCGATTATGGCGCAATTTTGTTTACTTAACAGTTCACATGTGCGGTTTCAGTTGGTCGGTGCACTTTTTTTGATTTTTAATTAAATTTTGTTCTAACCTAGTGAAAATAGGTAGATTGTATAAGTTTTTATCGTTTAAGGATTCAAGTTGCGCATGCTCTCACCGACGTAGGTGAAAATACTTTGGTCGCTCTCGACGCTGGTCACGCGCACCCATACGCACAGCGTCAACTCACTCAGCGGTGGAACATCCATGTCATATTGAATGAACTGTAATTAAATAAATATTTTCTTAATTCTCATTAAAAAAATTAAGCAAAGTACCTATATTTACCTAAAAGGACTGCTGTTTAAAAAGCAATGTTCATACAGCTATTCATTAATTACATAATGTAATTACTAATTAGCAATCAAGCGATACATATAACGAAGTTCGCCAAGCTGTAACATTCCACTTGTGACCACATCATGTAGGTAAGCTATAGGGTCACAGGGACTGATTTTTTTTATTTTAGCCGCTCAATTTTATGTTAGTTCAACCTCCACCACTAGGCATTTAATTTACTAGCATACGAACGAATAAGACTTATAACGCTCGATTCTCGCAAAAGACAATGAAAATATCAAGTTGGTCGCATGCATACCCTTCCCTCACCTTTTCTTTAACCGCGAGCGAAAGGCACTCTGAATAATATCATACCAGTATAAAGTAACTTTTTCCGTGTCAATCTAAGTGCCATTCTATCTCTTATCTCAATTCAATAAAAAAAATGAATAGTGCGCAGTGGAACCGAAAACTACTTTCGCACTCTTTCTAGTTCCGCAGTGTTCACAGTTAGATAATTTTAATGTAGTTGTCGAATCAAATCAACCTGTTTTACAAACAGTTTATCTCAAGGTACATAGGTACAAAGTAAGTTCATCAGATTAAAAATTTTAGATAATAATTAGTACTTTTCATGCCGATGACATCAATTTGACGTCACACTGTAGGATGATCCCAAATAAGTTTAATGTAATTATTAATTCTTAGTTCTAAATCACTGTAATCATGTCGAAGTGACTTCAAAAGAAATTTATTCATTCGAGGAATCATTAACACTTATCCACTTGATACATGAAACGTTTTTTGTGCAACTAATATGCTATTAAGACAGTATGAAACCGAAGTCGAGCGCAGTCACAAAAAATATCATTGTTTTTTCATACGAAAATGAAACAACCTATGGTGGAGCCACAATTTACCCTTCCCTTTGCCTATGTAGGTTATCAGAACAAATGTGGGGTGAGAATATTTGTGACAAGGCACCTGTGCAACAGGCCTCATTAATTTAGATAGGAATATCTTATTGATGAACACTTGCAAGCAACATAAGCTCAAAGCTCTGCTTACCCAACGGGTGCTTAGTATTAATAACGCAAAAGCTGTAAGCTGATAATTAGTGAACCCATCTTACACATGCTCATGGCACACAAACCTTTGTGTCTAGTATTTGGCCCCAAGAATATTCAACAAAATACAACAAAATATTCAATTATTACATCTTGACAACTTTAAAAATGCCTTAAAATTGTTGTTAGCTCCAAAAAGTTACTACCTACTTTGTTTGACATGCATGCTCTCAAATTTGTATGCCGTAAGGTGCCACATAGTGAAACTGAACTGAAATGTAACAACTTATGTACACCTATGTAGGACAAATAAATGATTCTGTATTTTGAACTATCACAAACATCAATAAGTACAAGTTTCAAAACATCTTCTAGTATGACGTGCCAGATGTAACAAGTTATACCAACGTGTCAGTTTAAAATGACGTTTTAATTAGTCAAAAGAAAATGATCATAACAACACCGAGACACAGAAACGAAGTGACAAGTCAATGTTTCAAATTGATATAAATAATACACGATGTCCTATTAATAATTTCGAATGAGGAGGCACACTGACAATTTATCCCGCAAGGCGGCGCCTGTGCAAGTGTCTAGGCATGTCACTGTCATTCATATGTGACAGAGAGAAAAAACATATCATCTTCTCGCACTCACGTATGAAATTCGTTATCTGAGCAATGGACTACCAGGGTGGCGCCATCTGTCATTTTGACCTTTGAGTTTGCCTCCTCATAGTCAAACATTCTGAATGAAACTTCGATAAAAAAAGGATTTATTTTCAATTTAGCCAAAAATCATATGTAACCTTATTTCAAACCTTAGCGGACATGAGAGGTGTCATAGTCGTGTCTCACGTTTGTCTCACGAATGTAACCGATATAAACCGAACATCTGACTTGTACTCCGAGGTGTCGCATAAACCTGTATTTTATACATATTATGTAATCATAATCACTAATGACTTTAATTTGAAACACTCAACAATTACTTTAACAGTTTGAATGGCATGTCACTTAATTTTCTAGAATCAAAATAAATGTGACACTTTATGTATAATGTATATATTTACTTCTAATAAACTATAACAATTAGTCAGTAACATTTGACTTAAATTATTTTATAAATTGTTTTGGGACCCTATTTCATCAGTTTCTTTTGCTGTTGACTGTACCAATGATTACTAACGCTTAGTAAGATTTGACAGACGTTTATGAATGACGCCTTGCCTAAGCCATAAGATAAGGATAATATAATATTTCAGTTTTCAGGCAAATCATTACGACTAATTATTTATTAATTAAAACTACACTGGCAACTATAGTTTCTGATGAATGCTATACCTGTACATATCCTTTTGAGTTAAGGACGATCTTGTAAACTGGTCTGTTGATTGCAACACAAACGACCGATATGCTGAATATCGTCAGCAAATTGCGCCACCAGAACCCGAACATCTTTACCTGTAAAGTTTTTAATTACATGTTTCTTTAACTAGAATACAAATCAAGTTATTTTGTGAAATATTTTAAGTACTTAAGTACCTTTAAAGGTGCCATTGCGATAATAGAAAAGATAATATACACCAAAGAATTTTCAACGGATACGACGGCGGCCGTATGTGTAGGTAATTAGGTACTATGTATGGTCTAGTGGTAAGGACGTTAGTCGCGTAAGTTAAAGACCGAGGTTCGATACCCGGCTCGGCCACCGGCGGAAGTAAGCGGTTTTTCTTTAGTTCATTATATATATTTCAGTTTAGTGGTTCCTTTACCCATACTCTATAAATAGTGTAGCTATGATGAGTATGGGATTCAAAAGCAATACCTAACGCAATCACTCGTTGACCTCAAATGGTTCTAACTAATCAATCAGAAGGGGACTGCAAATACAATTAAGATTACATTCAAATGTAGACTGCAGCAAATTGGTGTTGCAGCATTAGCGGTACTGCTGCAGCTTAATGCCTGCATTGAATGCGTCACCTAGCTAGACATCTTCAAAGATAAAATTTTATTTCCGATTTATCTTTAATAAACATTTCTGTGAATGCTGTGATGTTTCTCTCAAATAAAGACTTTATACTTACCTAAATATTTTTCTGATAATAAATATCTACTTTAAACTACATAATACATTAAGGCTTGACACATCTTGACAAGGGAAAGGCATAACGATGAGCATTTTGAAATGACCAAGGTAAACAGAAAATACCATTTTTCTCATATTTATGTACTTTTTATTGCGTTCAACGAACATTTTACGTTATGATAAATAGAGTTATTTCTTATGTACGCAAGCATTTTTAAATATTTCACAAAATTTCGCAACAGCTCTTTACTAGATAGCAATGTATGTAAGATTGCAAAAAACATTGCGCCCACGGAAATGATATTAACCCCTTACTGCTTGTAATAAAATGTAAAATATATCATGAAATTTGAATATCATATCTGCCAGAAATGGCTTCGTAAGCAATAAAGGGTTAATGAAAGTGCTCGCTCGAATGAATATCATAATAATGGCACTAATCTGATAAAATATATTGATCATTGGGTCTTTAAACACCAAGCCTTAGTGCATGAGTGATTATATAACCGTTGCACGTTTTAATAGTTGAAAGTAGGAGATACTTACATCAACAGGATATGATGATTAATAACTTTCCAATGCCGCGGGGAAAATGTAACTGTTGTCCTCACCGTAGAAAAATAAAACAAGAACTGACGACTGTCACAGCAATGTTATTACTTTGAGTGTTTGTAAACCACGAAACAATCTTCTTCGATACTTTGTTGCCTTGTCTTAAGTATTCTACGTAACCATTATAAAACATAATTTACCGCTCGCTCTCTCCGACAAGTCGAAGAAAACAAAACCATATAGCAAACTAAATCTTAATGGCACAGATTTAATTTAGCAGAAAACTTTATAAAATTTTGACTCTACTTTGATTACTGAAAACTATATCAACTACCTCTAGAGATACTGTAATTAGATCACCACTGAATCACATGTGAATCAGTAGCGATCGATAACGAAAGGTTTAATAAGTACATGGCAGCGTTTTTTAGTTGACGAAACTTGTAAAATTCAGGCGAAATCATAGAGCACCATTATAATACGTATGATCCTTAATTGACCGTCTGCTTCAACATTCCACCTGAGTGGATGAATGACTGAATGCACGATTGATTGCGTATACTTTGGCGCGGCCAAGCTTGTCATGTACATGCCATTTCCATTGAACTGAACTTTAGTTACTGATAGCAATATAATTTATATAGGATTTACAGTCTCCATACTAAGAATCGTACCTCGTTTTAGCGCCACCTAACTACACTGATGACGCCTACTTTTTTTTTTTCAAAATGTGTATTGACGTGAAATCATGATATTAAAATAAAGAAGCATATCATTTGTTCTTATAAAAAATAAAAACACGCAAAAATATTTCAAGAAAATATAATTCTGGCCACTTCCAGACTGCGAACAGCGCCATCTAGTTTTAAGCCTAATTTTTTTTTCATTTCATTTCATGGGTACGCTTTTTTGTATGGGCTTTGTCTGTCCCGTGTTATATGGTTTTTGCTGATAGAAAGCATTTTGTGTGAACTCACAGGTTCAGATATTCAAGTTCTATACTTATGCTCCCTCCGTTAAGAAGGTCCTCATTTTTTGAACATCTGGCAAATTTGTTTTCAGGTGAAAGCTCCAGCGTACTACATGGGCACGGCGGCGCCCAGCACGCTGCCGCGCGGCGGCTCGCTGCTGCGCGCCTTCTCTCCCGCTGCGCCGCCCGTGCCCGCTGACCGCGCCACCACGCTCCCAGGCGCCGGTACGATACGCTGCCGCGCGGCGGCTCGCTGCTGCGCGCCTTCTCTCCCGCCGCGCCGCCCGTGCCCGCTGACCGCGCCACCACGCTCCCAGGCGCCGGTACAGCATTGCTACTGCCCTTACTACTACCCTTATTATTTCGCCTATACCGTATGTTTACAACATGACAAAAGGGTCGTGGAATTAGGATAGTAATACAAAATTTATTTAATAAAAAGCTTAATATTAGAGTATGTAAAAAAATCCGTCAAATTAGGTACAGAGTGGTGTGTGTGTAGGTCCAACGCCCGTCAAGCCCTTGCGCACATACACGATGGGCAGCGGGTCGGAGCGCAGCTTCCCGTTGGCCCCGCTGTGCCCGCGGGGAGCGGAACAGCTCTACACCATCCCGGGTAACTCGTACCAGCCCTATTCGTAACTTATGTTCGCTTTCGTAACTTCATATTTTGCTTGTCGCTTGCTGTTTGTACCAAGTCGAAGGCTATATAAGTATATATACTGTATCTTTCATGTAACAATAATAGATCAATATTGTAGGCCTGCATTCTTATCCCAAAAATAACATTTTACACTTTTGATCTCGAAGTCTGTGCTCTGTGACAATCTTTATCGATTAACAATTGACGTAGATGAGAAGGGTAATATGTCTTAATTGCTTACTTGCAAGAGCGACATAATACTTCGATTCGATGGATTACCTCGGAACCGTCAATAAAAATGTACTTTCAGCTGGATGGCACTACACGTTAGTATTTGATAATTTTAACACATATCAAGTTAAGAATATGTGCCAAATTGTCAAAACGGAGATTCAAAAGCTATACTTAATCTGTTTCGAGAGATGATAGCCTAATGCGCTGTGACTACTCATTTTTCTTTGACAGTAACTCTCTATACTTACACTCGATCCTCTTTGTCTCTATACAACATGCCTAACTCTGTTGACTGTGTAGACTACTTTAGGTATATTAAAAATTAAAATTTTGAAAAAACCCCCGACCGTGACATAGTGGACCGATTTTCATGAAACATGGCTAAGAACACTCCCGACTAACTCAGCTTTCAGACAAAAAAAACTAAATCAAAATCGGTTCATCCGTTCGGGAGCTACGATGCCACAGACAGACACACACACAGACAAACAGACAGACAGACAGACAGACACGTCAAACTTATAACACCCCTTCGTTTTTGCGTCGGGGGTTAAAAAATAGCTGCCAACATAATATGCCCACGAGAATGTCCATTATTAGAATAACTCTACAATGCTTACTTGTGCTTTTTGATATGTCGCTGAAAACTGCGATTTAACAAATGCGGTTATTGCAGTTAATTTGAATACGTGTAACTGAGCTCCTTGTATACTTGTACCTAGGGTTGCAAATAGAAAAAAAACAATTTTTTTTTTCAGAATTATGAAAAAAAAAACATGAAAAAAACCGAGCCCCATTGTTTTTTTCTAAATATGTTTTTTTTTTCAGATGAACAAATAATTCAACAAAAACGATTTTTCTTCAGTTGTAAGTTGTAACGTTTCAATGACAATAACGTACATTTTAATTCGATTAAAATTCAGTATTATACAAACGTTTATTGGGAAATGCCCGATGCGGCGTGCAGCGTGGAGAGCCGGTGGTGTTGCCAACAATAAATAACGATAACTACCAACTACAGATTTCGTAAATCGTCACTACTTTTAAAAAACTTGTATCTTCGTCTGTAAATTAAAAGAAAATTGTAGCAAGTATGTATGGAATACATATAGACTAAGGGCCGATTGCATCAAACCCTCTGTCACCGTTAAAGCGTTCGTTAAATTTTATTGTTTGGGAAGTTTCATAGACATCTGCTGCGTGACGATGATGTGTCCGTCAAATGTGGTTGATGCAACTGGCCCTTAACGCGTTTTAACTTTGAGGAACAGCGTATTGCGAACAACGAACAGAGGATACGAGATTTTTTAAAAGTAGTGACGAAATGTTACATTTATAAGACCAGAAACTAAGTTATTTGATTAAATTCGTTTAATAGTTAACATAAAGTCAAAAAATCGTATAAAAGTATTAACTGCTTTGTAAATTTTAAGATTTCGTACTTTAGAAAAAAAACATACCCCAGAAAAAAAAACTGTTCTTTTTAAAGGTTTTTTTCATGTTTTTTTTTTCAAGCCAGAAAAAAACCGTTTTTTTACAACCCTACGTGCACCGAACTAAAACATATAAGTATTATTTTTACATATAAGTTTTTCTTTTCAGCAAGACAATTTAATCAAATCCTTCTTTTGATTGCATAATTATATCTTATTATGCGACTAAGTTTAACAATGACTCGCTTTGAAAAACAAAACTATAAACCTTAGAGAGTTCCGCAGTAGTAGAGTTGGAACCATTGTAGGTAAACGAGGAGTCTTAAACCTCATTCGACTGAAGAGTTAGGCAACGAGACTAATTGCCTAGTCGTGACGCAAACTGCATTCCTTACTTGTTACCTATTATATAATACATAATATCATCGTACTTAATTACACGGTTATTTATTTATTTTACTTTTAATGGAAATGAATTATACTGCGACGCCAATTCTGATTACCAACACTGTAGGGCAAACACAGTTGCTTAGAATTACTTATAAGTATCTATTATGAATCGTATTTTTTCAGTGGCTGGTGTAACACCCTGTATAAAGCTGGCACTGCTGGCAGGCACGCATGGTCGCGCGATAAATGATGAAACATCAGGCCGTCCCTATCGCACTATTTGTAAGTGCTTAATGTTTTATCATTTATCGCGTGACCATGCTTGCCTGCCTGCACCGATAGCATGGTCACGCGATACATTATAAAACATCTGGCCGTCCTTATCGCACTTACAAATAGTGTGCCTGGACTCGAATAGAATCCCGATAAAACATTAAGTATCTAATATATGCAACACGAAAGGCGCTCAAGCTAATTAAATATTGTCTTGTTTAACGGCCTCTCCATCCCAGTCCATAAATTGCTACCTAAATGTTACTTATAACATTCTACGTGATTTTATGGCTGTTACTTTTTTTAATTAATAGCATAGCATACCTTAGTAACCTATACTGTATTTAGGTTAATAATTACATTACATGGATACAACCATAACTAGGACGTGTGCGTGATGAAGTGTCATTTTATTAATTTGAAATATTGCAGGTTTCCTGTAACAGGAGCAAATATGTGATTAAAACATAATATATGTATCTTCTGAAATGAAGATACTTTCTAATCTAATGATTTATTGAAGATACTTTTTGTTCAGCCACTTTTAAAAATGATGAAAAGTTAAGATTATAATTTTTTGAAGCGCTGGTGGCCCAGCGGTAAGAGTGTGCGACTTTCAATCCGTAGGTCGCAGGTTCGAACCCCGGCTCGTACCAATGAGTTTTTCGGAACTTGTGTGCGAAATTTCATTTGATATTTGCCAGTCGCTTTTCGGTGAAGGAAAACATCGTGAGGAAACAGGACTAATTCCAATCAGGCCTAGTTACCCTTCGGGTTGGAAGACTTGGAAGGTCAGGTAAAACTAGTGTCTATGCCAAATTTTGGGATTAGTTATCAAAGCGGACCTCAGGCTCCCATGAGGCGCGGCGAATACCTAAAACCTTTTTTTGTATTTTGCACACGGATTTGAATGGCATCAGATTGGGAAGCAACATTACATTAGAAGTAGGGAGTGGCTATGCCTATGTGTTTATAAAACTATTGCTCGCGGCTTCGCTCGCGTTAGAAAGAGACAAAAAGTAGCCTATGTGACTCTCCATCCCTTCAACTATCTCCACTTAAAAAATCACGACAATTCATCGCTCCGTTTTGCCGGAGGATGGACAAACAAACAGACACACACACATTCCCATTTATAATATTAGTATGGATAGAGATAGGCATGTAAAGTCAGTTGCGAAGCGCTGGAGAAAATTATGAACAATTATATATTATTTAAGAAAACATTGTTTTTCACTGTGACTATCAAGTGCATGATCGATAGATATTCGGTGGTTGGTTGTTCCGTACCTTTAGCTGCCGAAATATTTTCTTTATAGTTATGTAATACAATATTGTATTGAAAATAGTTGTATCATCTAAAACTTAAAAAGATTTAGAATCAGCAACAATTCAAAGTTAGGTTTAACGTACCGGTATCTACCTAAAGAACCATTAAAGTACCTAATGTTGAATGTTTGGTAGAGTGAATATCGCCGTGTGCCTGCTATACGGTCACAATTCAAAAAAACATTTTTTCGAGAAATCGCGTCTCAAAGTTTTGAGAGTATAGTTGAGGCTGTTAAATAGGATCTTACTTCTTGAGTTTTAGGTCTATGAATTTGAAATTTAGCTATTTTTACTCGGAATGATATAACCCTCCATAAGATCACGCCATTTTTCGCAAAAAAAATCTTTTTTTTAAGATACAATGCCTGAAAGACAGGTATTTAGAGTTATGGCTGTATTGCAGAAACATTTTTATGATTTTGAGATGCGTCCAAAATTAAACGATATTATTCGATAAAGGTATCATGCAATATATATGAAAAAACACCAAATAGTTAAAATAATTTAATTTACGAACTTTGACAGTAAAGATAGCAATAATTATGTATAGCTTATAAATCAACATTATATTACGTCATTACCAAATAATATTAATTATTTAAAATTGAAACAAACACCCCGTGCCCGTGTTGATAATCACCATCAACGATGGGATACGGGTTATTGGCAACCTGTTACTCAATGTCACAATTTCGTTTTCTTTCAACCCCTTTTTGCCAAATGAAAAGTAGTTATGTGCTCTGCCTATTATGGGATTGATTGTATGTATGTTGTATGTATGAAACAAACAAAACTTTGTAGCTTACGTATCTTGGTGTCACCCTGTATGATGGAAGCCTGGATTTCAAGGAACACCTGACCAGCCTCTGCGAAGGTCAAGACCCGGAACAGCATCATTCACAAGCTTACTGGAACTACCTGGAGTGCCAGCGCAGCAACATTTCGGACAACCGCGCTATCCCTAGTCTACTCCTCTGCCGAGTACTGCTCAGCGGTGTGGCTAAACAGCACCCATACTACCGCGGTAACGCCCAGCTGAACCACACTATGCAACTCATCAGAGGCTGCCTAAAACCAACTCCCACACACTGTTTGCCGGTGCTGACTCATATTTTACCTCTAAACTTCCGCCAAGAAAAGTGCCTATTTCGTGAAATAACCAAGATTCGAGCAGACACAAGTTTACCCATCCACCAAGACCTCGACGCGCTAAAGGTTCTCAGACTGAAGTCTCGACTACCCCCCCAAGGCCCCTTAGAGGCATGGATAATGGACTGGGTAGCCAGAGCTCTTCCCACAGAGCTGTACGAGTTTGATACTGGGGCCCGACCGGTGTGATTTAAGGAGCCTCGACAGGTTTGGTGTCGGCTGAACCGTATCAGGGCAGGCATCGGAAACTGTTCATCTTTGTAATGCAGATGGGGATGGTGCGACTCTGTGGAGTGACAGTGTGGCCACCCAGATCCGACGGTGCACCATATAGCCTTCGAGTGCCCCCATAACCAAGTTTAGCGGAAAAAGGGCAGATCATAAGACACTTTAGACAAATCATCATCCTCCTTGCGTTATCCCGGCATTTGCCACGGCTCATTTGAGCCTGGGGTCCGCTTTGACAACTAAGACACTTTCAACGAATGCCGTTGAATATCTTGTCTAGTTTTTTAATAATTTAAGTAGAGAACAACGTGTACTGACTGGTAAAAATAATTATGACCTTAGTAATGACAATGACATATTGAACTGCACTTGTAAGAAAACAAAGTTGAGATTTGTTTAATCATTTTGTGTAGTAGTTTCGGCGTCGGGCTGGTAATTTTGTAATAATAAGTGTGAACTGTAAACTGACTGTTTGACACAATATTTAAAGGGATTTATCGCAATTATCACTCAAGTTTTTAGGACGCAACTCAAAACTTACATTTAAAACGTGTGCTATACAGCCACAACTCAAAACGGCCGTCGGTTTACATGTGAACAAACTGGCAAGTGGCCGTATTGCAGGGAATCTTCTGACAATTTATGGTCAATTCCATATGGCCACTTGTGAGAAAAAGGCTCTTAAGGACCTTTTTTGCTATGGCTCTCGAAATAAGGTCGTAAATTGAACAATTTTGAATACGAATCTGCAATAATCCAGAAAATCAAAAATTTTGAGTTGTGGCCGTATAGCAGGCACACGGCGATATTAAAGAGGTTGTGATACTTGTGATGGCAGGACACGGCAACGAGGGGTACATGTCGTCGCCGGAGCGCGGCTCGGCGCGGGCGCCCTACGAGGACCCCTACTACACGCAGTTCCTGGGCCCGGCGGCCGGTCGCGCCAACATCACCCCCGTCATCGACGAAGAGACCAGGTACGCCTTCACCAAATCTAACGACACTATCAAAATTTTACTAATTCCTTTAATCGCTGATGTTAAATACAGCAGTGGATATTTAATGCGTGTATAAAGTTGGTCGCACTTGTGTAGCGAGGGCGTGGTCATCGATGACGCGTACCAGATGTACGGCGTGAACGCCGTCGGCGGCGCGCCGCGGCCCATGCCGCGTCCGCCTTATGATGCCAGGTAATTACGATATTCAATATTACCGATGAGATTACTTTCAAAGTTAGAATTGTGATCTGAATACAAATATTTTCGTTCAACTTATTAATTAATATTTAGAAATTTATAAACATTCAGACCACACTTCACAAAAAATGCTTTGCGATATTGTGGCCACAATACTTAAAAAAATAATGAATTAGATGTCTAAAGTTGATATATAAAGCATGGCGATGTTCAAAAGCTCCAGCGAATTGTGATATCAATCGAATAGTTATTAGAAAACGGGGCCTGCTTGCTAGAAGATGACTATGCGTGTACCGTGGCTTTACAGACTTAATCCCCAAGTGGAAGATATACAACGACTCCGAGTCGAAAAAATGGAGAGACAGCTAGCAAATTTGACGGGCCTCGTTCAGAAAGCGCTCCAAGTGCCAGGCGCCGCGCCCGCGCCCGCCGCGGCCGCCGCCCCCGCCGCCGCGCCGCGGCAGCAGTTCCAGCCGTACCAGCCTCGGTCCAACGCTCAAGGTAAACAACACCCTACCTTGATTACTCTACCTACATTTGATACAAACTCCGAGATATTTTGTGTATTTAATTAAGTTAAACGATCAACAATGTTGATGCCGTTCAGGGCTTCGTTGGTTAATGTGGCTTGCGTTTTCCTGCACTCAGATGCCGCACGATTTCCCGGCAACGACCGACCTCCAAAATTAGGGAGGGACAAATTTCGTAAGTGTATCTCCGCGGCCCTAACGAACAAACGTAAATGCACTTGTATTGCTAATGTTTCATTTCAATTCCGAACGTTTCCTGTAATCTTGAAACTAAGTATAAGTACTGAGGATCCTATGAAAAATCTGCTGGGTAAGTGTATATGACAAATGTACTGTGGATATCTAAATATATAAAAGAAGAAACTGACTGACTGACTGACATATCAACGCACAGCCGAAACCGCTGGTCCTAGAGATTCCAAATTTGGCACGTAGGTTCCTAGGTTCCTTAAACGGTGTAGAGGAGCACTAAGAAAGGATTTTTAAAAAATCACATCCTAAGGGGGTGAAATGGGGGTCCAAAGTTCAACGTTTGAATAAGATTACTTTTAGTATGTAGGCGAAGCCGCGTGAAAAAGTTAGTCATAAATATGGTAATTGGTTTTTTCGCTTTTTACTTTGTTGGAATTGACTAAAGTGAAATAGTACATTGTGCAACAAGGGGAGGAAGTTGAATATTACTAACGAGAGTAAGTTAAATCGCGACGGCTTGCCGGAGCGATTTAAAGACTCGAGTTAGTAATATTCATACTCCCCGAGTTACACACAATGTTTTTCATCACATTTGAGAGAAAAATACAGAGGGAACAGTCATAAGGCAAAACCTTCAACCGGCGGCGTTGCGACCAGTAGTGTATCTTGATCTACATCAGATTATTCATATTAAATCCATTGTTTTTGATAACAAACACTTTTTGAACGAAAACAAATACGAAAATACTGCATATAAATTAAATGCAACGTTCAAAAAAGCATATTTATAAATCATAATAATTGAACTAAAATTGTACTTATTTTTATGTTGTACTCTCCGTTGCTAGGCAACGGTGGGTGCCTCGCGTACGCCCGCGGTCAAGCGCGAGTAGAGAGTAATTGTCAGATTGTAAATTATAACAATTTATCTGAGTTAAATTTTACGAAATAAATGCAAAACAGACTGAAATAATTGTAAAACATAAATAAAATGCATTTTTCATGCCGTATAATATATTTTATAGCTTAATAGTAAAATTTTTGTTGTGCAATAAAAATCCTTGGCAGATTGAAACATCCTTTGCCTGAAGTATTGTACGGATTGTATTAATTTTTAAAACTAAATCCATTATTCCCTTGGGAATAAAATAGTACATTATGCTTCAGTACACGTAGACGTAATGATACCTTTAAACAGCAAATGTGATGAAAAACATTTTAACATGTAGGTATACACTTACATGAAGAAAATGTTAGTGCTCGTATATTTCGTCTTGGCTGTACATATGTAAACTCTAATCAGTTCTATCGGGCGTCGTGTCGGTGACATAATATTTGACGTCACTAGTCCTGTGGTAATAAGGATTTATTTCCATTAAATGTCGATAACTATTCGTTGATGACTGTACCTGTCACCCCTCTCGGGTTTATACTTAATACTTACGATTTTCTATTTATCCGACGAGCATAAACACAACCGCAAAATTGTACACTCACTTTCTGGCATTTCCTGACAAGTAAATGAGCGGGATGAATGCCGTGATGAGTTCCGCGTGCAGCAGGTCAGTGGCCCGCGAAGGGACACTTTCTCGGTAACTTCTTCACCTTGGGAATTATTTACTCGGAGGATACAATACAAAATGACAAAATAACAAAAACATTAGCAATGCACTTCGCGTTTATCATTCATTATCACGCCAAACGCTTGCTTGCTCAGTCGTGTGGTTTTCTTATTTTCAGCTTACTTTTGATAAACAATTGTATTAGGTTTGTACTCGTAATTCATCATCCTTCTCAATAATTTTCACTTGCACTCAATTAAAGTATGTATACTCGTGTCCCTTCATTTTCGCCTAATACAATCGTTTCATTAAAAATCGTGTAAGTCATAACTAGGAATCGGCCTTTTTGTTGCCTCTGACTGTAGTAGCAAATGGTGACGCAGTAGAAATGAAAGTTTAAGAGGCATTTTGCTCAAGTTAAAACAAAAAACCAAAAGTGGACATTATATATTTGTTAGTTCTTATTGATTTTCAAATTATTATCATAACTTTATTTCGAATTCTATCTGTTTTTAGGGTTCTGTAGTTTTCCGCCTGCTCATATGTAGGTATACTTGATCGTCATCTAATGAAATAGGATTATCGCGATCATGTTCCTACTTGCAACTTAACACAAATTCGATTCACTACTTTCACGCAATCTATATCCTTGTAACTTGGATGCTTTAACACCCTTTAACGTAAGTTATCTTTCGTCTTGGATATTTATAATAGACATGAGTACTCACCACTTTGTCGCTCGAAAATTATTAAAACAGATTACTTTTATGGTGACAATGTAGAGTAATGCGACTTTTTAGCATCTTGTTGCACTGTTTGCATTTTTTTCTCAAGCAGAGTTGCAATTCGGACGCTTTAACACACTTTTTAGGTTTCTTTAGTAGATAATAGGAAGAGAGTTTTCAAAACTTTAATCGATATCTAAATATCAAAACGTTCTTTATAATATTTTTGATAGACACTTTTCTTCGTAAAAGCATTTTTATATATTTATCACTTTGTAAATACCTACTATATTCCAAGAATTTTGTCTGAGCACTAAATCCTTAATATGCGTCGTATTTTTTTATCATGTCCTTGGAAACGAACATCCTAAATAAACTGAAGACATACATGTACGACGTACGTACCGGGTGAAATAGAAAGAGAAATCTTTCAAAAATATTCAGTAACATACTTTGCAGAATGTATAACAATTATAATGAAATAACATATCGATATAATGTAGTCGTATGAGTAAGTAGTCCAAAAAAGAACACATTTATGTTTATTAAAGCAGGCACCATCAGTCAAGGTCAATCATTTTTGTACATTATATAGAAAACTAGACGCAGTTTCTACATTAATTAAATATTAAAATTAACAGGAGGCATGGATTGAAAGTAGAATTTCATAACAAAACTTATCTAAGTCGTTTGTAATCGGCAACAGGGTATTAAAATAATCTTTTACAACCTTTTAACGATTTTTTTAATAAGTATCTTCTTATCTATTAAATACGAAATAAGTGAAAATTTGAGTAAATCCTTAATTATACAATTCGGGAATAAATTCCCCATATATCCTCGTTTATGCTCGGACCGATGATATGGGTCGCTTTATGCTCTAGCTGTGTAATTCATGATCCAAATATACTACCTCAATTGTCAGGCAGGTTTCTCGGCATATTTCATCCGGTATAGTCTTATTTAGTAATTTAAGCAGTATACTAACACGTTTGCATTACTACACGCTAAAACTAAACGCGGACGTTAAAAAAAAAAAAAAAACATTCAGTCGAATTGAGAACCTCCTCCTTTTTTGAAGTCGGTTAAAAACCATCTTAAATACAAAAATAAAGACGTCCCTTAGTTACTGCTGTTGGTTGAGTTGACTCCACACTAGAGAGCTTTGTCGATAAGCGCGACCCTACATTTGTTTTCGTATCACTGTATTCTGACTGCGTATACTGAGTAGTTCCTCATTTGTGATTTCAGAAAAATCAGTGTCATTTGAGAAATCGGTATCCTTTAGCGATGACCCACCAGATATGAACTCACCCATTCAACATTCGCCCCAACATTCAGGTATGCATTTAAATCGTAATATTTAGGTATTACCCACGTTACATTTATAGATTCGGGTTGTAAGTAGTTTTAAAGAATGATATTGATTGTAAATGAGTTTCCTTGCCTCCGACAATGAGTATATAACCCCTTAGTTACTGTAGAACAGTTGAGAGTAGGTAGTGTTGTGGTGGCGCGCACGCTCGAGCTTGCGGTCGCGGCTCACTCCGCTGCGACTCGACGCTTGGTGAATTGGTGCCTCTAACATTTCCGCCAGCATTCAATTCATTTCTTGTATCACAGTTATTCTCCCCTATGGATGGACCACACTTCACAATAAAATAACATAAAACTATAATTTTAACACATTAGTTTAAATGACCCATTCAGACCCATTTAAGAAATACCTACCTAAGTCACCAAATGTTGTTGAAAAAGATGTACAAAGTGCAAAAAAGAAACAAGGTTCATGTGCATATTATGTATGTATTTAACATCCGTCTGATACAAATTAGAAAACAAGTTTGTCATTGTCATTATGCATTTATTTTAGTACCTAGCCATATTTTCGCTGTCATTGAAGTTTTATTTGAATACCTACGTAAAATACCCTAACGTCTGTGAATATTTGCATTCATGTTAAAGAACATTGTCCACATTATTTAGTTTTGTTTAGGCCCGATCTCCTTTACTATAATCTATCTCTCTAGTCACTCATAGATAAGATCATAACCATGTTCATAATTCTTGTATTTGATTTCTTTCCGCTTACTTCTTTGCCATAACAAGCTGATACAAAGCCAACAAAACCGGCAATCAAGTCGTCGACATTGCCAAGGACCTCGTCGCAAGGTAATTTTATAAAATACAGCATTTACTGTGTACTTGTCAGTAATACATAAAATCAAAATAAAGTACCTAAATAAAGAAGCAAAAATCAATATTTACAGCACCACTATGATTTTATCGCGCCTGTAGTCGCAACGGTAGATGCTGGATCCCGCAGTGCATCTCGTTCGTGCATAACTACGAACCAGATGATTTGAGTTCACATGTGACCTACTGTCAAATACAATCGCGATAAACTAATAGTATAGGTACTGTACTTTAAAGAAACCATATGAATTTGCTGAATTGACTTATAGCGTAATATGACTTTTAGCGTAGCTTTACTTACTAGTACGAGCAGGCTTGACACGAATAAGTATTAAGGTAGATATATTTAGCTTAGAAACGGTTGCAGAGCGCGACCGGCTGAAGCCAGCGCCGCCGCCCAAGCCGGCGGGGCTGGTGGGCCAGCAGCTGGCGCTGGTGTCGCAGAAGATATACACCATCAACGTCACGCCCGACTTCTTCAATGACATGCGCGTGTTGCAGAAGCAGAGCCGTGATTTAAGGATTGAGGTCTGTTTAAATATTTAACACTATTTGTTGCTTTAGTGTTTGCAACACACTGGTTTTATTGAATTACGTTTATAACCCGACTGTCGGGCACACCGCTCGTAGAAGCGTAGCCGATTACATGGGGAAACCCGTATGTAGCGAAAATGTCGTAGCGCCGCGTAGAGCCCGGTTTCGAAAGTGTTAAAGTGCCGAAAATGCGGTTTTTCTCGATTTCTGAGAAAACTGTTGAAGATACAGAAAAAGCGCGTAGGAACGAAGTAATCCTTAATAAGTTTACTACAAATCATTCATTAACACTTTGGTTCTAGCACTTATAGTTTACGCGTGATCCGTCACGAAAGTTGGTCCTTTGCTGCAATTTTCTTTAGTGAATGTTAAGTTTTCGCCCAAAATGCATACGAAATCGTCGAAATTTGTTTCATATAACTAAAATATTGTAACTCATGACTAAAATAAAATTAAGGGGGAAAAATCACTACCATGGGTGGAATTTCTTGGAATTCCAGTAACTATTTAAGACGTAATATTTTCACGGTAGTAGTCGCTAGGAGTACCATTGATCTATATAGTATATCTATGACTGGGCATGAGCTTTTGCTAGCTGTTGGTAGAGCCCTGGCGCATCAATCCAGTAGCCGTGAGTTCAAGTCTCACCCATGGTAGTGATTTTTCCCCCTGAAATTCATTTTCAGTTTATAATATTTTAGTAATATCAAACAGATTTCGTAAGCAATTTGGGAGAAAACTTAACGTTCACTAAAGAAAATTGCAGCAAAGGACCAACTTTCGTGATGGATCACGCGAAACCTATAAGTGCTAGAACCAAAGTGTCAATGAACGATTTGTAGTAAATTTATCAAGGATTACGTTTTTCCTACACGCTTTTTCTGTATCTACAACGGTTTTGTCAGAAATCGCGAAAAACCGCATTTTCGGCTATTTAAGGGGGGTAAGAGGGGTGACGCAGAGGGGGGAGGGATGGGGAGGGTTGATGAAAAATAACTTCGGCCTGTAATGTACATATCCCAATCAAAAAAAATCTTCCATTAATTATGCCAACATTTTCATACATAACTTTCCAGAAGCAACGGACTATTATTTCAGCATGTAATTTAATACTTATATTTAAAATGTTATAAGGTACAGCGGGGCAAATCTCGACTGGGGGCAATTGTAACTAATACATTTTTTCCACTATTACACTATGATGTTGAGTTCTAAGTTCTAACATATGTCCACTGAAGACGTCTACCATGTACAACCGGTGGACACTCTATTTAAAAATGCAAACATTGTAAAACATGGAAAAAATGGACCAGTTACAATTGGCCCCCCAGTCTAGATTTGCCCTGCTGTACCTTAGTGGAAATATGTGTTTTGTAATACTAAATGCTGTGCGGAGTTCTTGTAACACACACAAAACAAATCTACTTTCTGCAGTTGCGCATACCTAATTATAGTGTCAAAATAATGTCTTCTTTGCCTCGCAGACTCGAAATTTACGACGGTCGACGCTGTCACACGCCATTCAGATGAGGCAGTTGATGGCCGACACCATCGTCAAAATAGGCGCCCTCGCCGCGAGCTTCTATGAACGCGACCCGGAATCGGTATACCTACGCTTACCTACTAGTCCACTAAACCAATATTTTTTTACCTAAACCAATATTATTATATTTCTGTAATAAATAATTAAGGTCAATGCGAATAACCCCGTACATAATTACCTATATTGATTTCATTATTTTTCAATGACTGGAAAAATAAGCCTGCTATGATCTGTTATTAATTACTAAAGTAAAAGTTGCTCCGTCGAAGAAATGAATCGTGTCCTAGTAGCTAGGTCCGCACAGAGCCAGGCACCATGCAGCCATGTGCTTGCGACTCTTGCGAGGCAAACGTCCAATGTACACATGCCTCGGCAGAGGCAGGGTGCTCGGCCGAACATAACGCACGTGCTGCCTCGGCTGAGGCACGTTTAAATATAACGTTTGCCGCGCGAGGAAATTGCCTCGCGACGTGCCTCATCTCGCTTTGTGTGGGCCCGGCTATTGTTTAAAAAAACACGCTCGTGTACTGAAACCGTCCCTGATGGATTCAACCATACCGACCTTTTGCTTTGCTAAAAGCTCACGACGACATTCAAATTAACGTTCACATTATTCAGCAACTCACGCGTGAAGAGGAAATCTACCGGCAAGACATGCTCCTATTGGAGAATGACTTGTACGAGCTGGAGGCTACTGTTGAACGACTTCGCGGTCAGGCTGCTAACAGGTACTACAATAACACTAATGTTCATGATATTCTCATAGATAGTGATATTATTATATAAATTACAATATCTATAAAGCAAACAAATTAATCTTTCATAAAATAGCCATCGGAGCCAAACTAATAAAGTTAACACTTTATTTATACCTATAAAAATAAAAATTCCATTTTGGTTTTTCAGGGAGACCCGTGTCAATATGGCAGATATCGAACGCATAGCCATGGTGCTGTCAAAGAGCAGCAAAACTGTCGCCGACTGGAAACTCAAGTTCCCAATTCTACAAGATACGATGAAAGTTAAATTGGCTTCGGAGATGGAAAAGGTAGGAAACAAAGTACTAACATCATACTCGGATCTCACAATAATTTATTTTCTTATTACTCACCATATAACATGTTCAATCATTTATTACAGGTGGTGCGCAAAGAAAAAATGCTAGAAGAGGAGCCAGAACGTCTCGAACTAGCTTTGCGTCGATGTAAAAAACTTACTGGGACATTAGTGACCCTAAAAAGGTAAATAGTGTTGGAGTTCTATATCTATTGTGTTAGTATAGTGCAAAGCGAGTGTTTTTTTTTTCAATCCTATAACACCTACCAAAAATAGGTCTGTTTTAATTAAGTATTGTGTTCTGTATTCTATATTACGAATATTTTGGTATTTTTATTTATTCACCCTTACATCTAAGGTTCATGCTCTGTAGGTATCTCAAGCATGACCCAAGCCCGAATGGGGACATAGGACTTTTTCTAAATACAAGTAGATAAATAAGCCCTAGATGGCTGGGTTCCTCCCTAGCCAAACTGCTTCGACATAAAATTAGTCAAACATATCCATACCCCGCTATGGTAGCCACAGCTACTGCAAGCAATTCAGAGGTGTGCAAGCTCGTAGCTCTCGCTACTGGAAGCATGTGAGTGGCTAGCCCCGGTGGTGGGCCATTTTTTTTCAAAGTTGTCCACCCCACTCTTTTTTTGGATTTGGATTTTTTTATGTTGTTTCCACTCAGAATCGCGAGCTGTCAGAAAAATGTCCCAAGGTTTTTTCCAATTCCGTTACCATTTTTTCATACATTTTGTATGGCGGTAACGGAATGGTAGGTTTGAAAAATGTATGGAAATCTTGGGACAATTTTTTTCTCCTATCAGGATCGAAAGACCTCGAGATTCTTAATTTGAATCGAAAAATACGTTACAAAAAAGTGGGGTGGACAACTTTGAAAAAAAAATGGCCCTGGTGGTGATCTAGCTGTAAACCCGGGTGTGTGGAGTAGTGGTGAGCGTATAGTACACGGGTGCTGCGTGTGCGCAGGCTGGCGTGCGTGCAGGAGCAGCGGCTGCCCGCGGCCGACGGGCGCGTGTCGCCCGGCTCCTCGCAGGGCTCCAGCTTCACCGCCGGGCCCTCCTCCGACGACTTCGCCTCCGACACCCCCCCGCATATTATACAACCCTCCAATAAGGTAACTACTGCACTATATTCTGCACTGCTCATTTGTATACTAGCATTTGTCTGGCAAAAACAAGTTTCGTCCATTTAAGAAAAATACAATTTCTGTAAAAAATACTATCTTAGTAACTAAAACTTATTTTTGCCACGGTATTTCGAATACAATTGAATATAAATCATAATACTCAAAAACCATATACAATCTTGTTTACAGGCTGAATAAGCGGACTTCTTTTTTGTAGGAATATATTATACATTTACAGATGCTATCGTTATTAAAAGTTCGCTTAACAATTGCAGGTTTGCCAAAAGTTAAAATTTGCATTTTTTTCCGACACTTAATCTTATGTTAAGTGTTTTATTTTTTATTTGCTCCCCATGTCACTTGCATGGGCTTTTTGAGTCGTACGAGTAGATGTTCTTCTCTGAAATTACCTCTAAGCTAAGCCCCTTGCATGCAGTGTGTTACCTACATATCTATCCGACGGGAAAATTGAGACGATGACATCCCTTACTGTAATTCAAAACGATTTTGTTATGTGTAAGAAAGGGATAATCATAAATCATAATAGGTTTTCATTTTCACCACTAAAATAATTAATTAATAAATAGTATTTACCTCTGTATGCAGGTTTTTCCGAAGAGAAATTGAAAAATTAAAAACTGGCTACAATTGAGTATCACCCTTTGCCTTTTCAAATCAGTGCAGGTATGTAAGAAAATGGGATGACACTACAGTGTTGCCATATTTTAATTTGTACAATGTTTGTCCTACCATAGTTATGGGCGGTACCTGCAAATGTAATTATTTACCTCTCTACTAATTGAAAGCATTTATTTACATAACTACTTATATAAAAACTAAGAAACTTACTTATATAGAAACTAAGGCTAAGCATACAATTTATTAGCTAGTTTATAGGTATCTAAAATAGGACCTTGACGCATTTCCCCGCTGTATCGCAATGCCGGTACGTTGTGCGAGGAAGTCGCCAGATCTTCGGTCATCAGCTACGTCAACCACGTAGCGAGATTTCTGTAAAAAGCTTGTGCGTGCTGGGACCCTCGACCGTTTCAAAATTGCAAATTTATCTTAGTCCGTTGGAGGTGGGACTAAGACAGTCCACACTAACATTCGTCCCATACACCAAGGAACAAAGGACAGTCCATCAGGCCTCTTGCATCTCTGCTTATGCCATTCGGCTCAAGTAGAACAGGCACATTGATGGTTGCAAGGGACGGAAGGATTTTGTCCTCAAGCGTTGTACATTAGTCTCGAAAATCGACCTGCACTTTTTTGACAAGATATTAAATTTAATCCATGGTGTCCCAGTCGGCCCACATCCGTTCCTTGTGAGCATATGCGTGTCGTATGTACCTACACACCGAAACTTCAAATCGCAAGCCAGTCGCCAGTCTAAGCGAAGTCTGATCCAAGAAACTACCAGTGTTACATATGTGAGGGGTGGGCATGTAGTCAGTAACCGGTTTCACGGGATGCGACCTCCAAATGCCTATATTTTTTTAGCTTTGTGTCTATGATAACATTCACCTTACTGCTAATGACCAAGTTTTAAAAAGCAAATCGGATTTGCCTTGTGTTCGTCACAGACACGCAATACAATAAAATTGCAACAAAGGTATTTTTAAACAGAATTTATGCTAAATACTTTTCAAGCTTATAATGCTTTTATTGTGCTTTAAATGTATGTAATTTTAATGAGAAAAGTCTAGTTTCACGTTTCGATAGGTTTTGATTAGCATTCAGGTGACGTGTTTATTCGTTCAAAACTAAAAGTTGTTATAATATAATTAATAAATAATGCTAACTACAATAACGACATGAATCGCAGCATTGCATGCTTGTTGTCAGTCTTCTATATCATTTTGTAAACCTCTGCTTGTAATTGGACTAACCGTGGTGTACTAATAGTACATTTTATACCTCATAGAATTATGCACGTATTTTTTGTAAATTTAAAAACAGCTTTTGATTCTGCACAAACGGCAATGCTTTTTTTAGTAGAAAGCGCCCCCAAAGTGGCTTCTATCGTGAGCTTTTATGAGTCACTAAATACCTGTTATTACTGTTACTAGAGGACTAGAAATTGTGAACCAAAGATAATACGTTCCGCATGTGTAAAATGTCTCATATGTACGTATACGTTATCTTGTATTCTGGATACCATCATAATACCTAATTGGTTTCATCGTCATCCTAATTGGTTCAATCATACTACATCACTAATGATGTATGAAATTGGCATGACTAAATTGCATAAATTGTAACATTCCCTTGAGAAAGAAAATTTGAAATTTCACCCTCTGTCATAGGTAAAAGGGATTTTTTTTACAAGAGTTTGATGATAATATTATTGTTCTGAATCCACAAAGAAAAATACTTACTAAAATTATATTACGAGTCCATACATCAAGCGCGACTTCAAGTATGGACTCGCGCGCGGCAAGGCTAGTTCTAGTTGTTAATAAATATAAATATAAATATTGGGGACACCTTACACAGATCAACTTAGCCCCAAACTAAGCAAAGCTTGTACTATGAGTGCTAAGCGACGATATACATACTTAAATAGATAAATACATACATAAGTATGTATTTATCTATTTACATAGAAAACATCCGCGACTCAGGAAAAAATATTTGTGCTCATCACACAAACAAATGCCCTTACCAAGATTCGAACCCAGGACCGCGGCTTAGCAGGCAGGGTCACTACCAACTACGCCAGGCCAGTCGTCAAGATTGTGACGACTACTAAAATTTATTTTTCGTCAATCAATTTTTACAAGTATATTGGTAAAAACCGTAATTAATGATATCCTATCTGTATAAAGTTGATGGTCCTGGTAAGGACAATGATAGTTATGTGCGTATTTTGCGTATTTATAAACATCTAAGTATATGTGTATCGCTGTCTAGATACTCACAGTAAAAGCTTTATCGTCTTAGATTACCTACTGAAATTTTTAGTCAATATGTTGACGACCGGTCTGGCGCAGTCGGTAGTGACCCTGCCTGCGCCGCGGTCCCGGGTTCGAATCCCGGTAAGGGCATTTATTTGTGTGATGAGCACAGATATTTGTTCCTGAGTCATGGATGTTTTCTATGGCTACCTAATGATTCTCCGACAATTTTATAGCCGATTATTGATTCCCCGACAACGATTCGCCGAATGCCATTTAGCCGAATAATCAAACTATCGCTGTCACTTTTGGTCGAATAACGTTACGTAGAATCTTGGTACGCATACAGTTTAATTCGCTTCTGTGCAAATTATCCGAACTATTATTGGACATTTTTCATTTAGCAAAGTAATATTTTCGTTTAGGCCACGTTTAGTCGAATAACGTTTCACATTTTATGCATCGTTAAAACATTTTCGAACGAATGGTTTTTAAAGAAATTACACACTTAATAGACATTTTTGTTTCTTAAACAATGTATAATGTGAAATTCTTTTCGTTGCGGTAATAATTTACATATTCTGACAATTAACATTATGTTCTTGAACAGAAAAGTGCTAAGTAATTTACGCATGGGAAAACTAAAAATTAAAAAAAAAAATATGGTGAGTTGGAAACAACAATACATAAATAATTTACTAAAATTAATCCTTAGAATCAGAACATGATGATTAATATATTATAAATAAGTAAATGAAATAAATGTGAGTTACTCTTATAAACGATCTAACAAGTAATTTTTTTAATCCAGAACACTTTGTATGCAAGTTCCAGCCAACTCACCAAAAAAAAAATACCAAATGATCACTCGACCTATTGTGTTTCGACCAACCTTTATTCGGCCAATTTTTACAATTACTAAATGATTATTCGGCGAAAAGTAAATCGGCGTATCAAATTTCTGCTTACCGACTCCGTTTACGAACAAATATTATGCGAAATGAGAATCTTCCAATCGTTATTCGGCCAAAAAAGACGTCGGCGAATCGTTGTCGGCGTACCGAAAATCGGCGTATATTATTTCGGAATATCAATCGGGCACCGTTTTCTATGTATATAAGTATGTATATATATATATATATATATCGTTGTCTGAGTACCCACAACACGCCTTCTTGAGCTTACCGTGGGCCTCAGTCAATCTGTGTAAGAATGTCCTATACTATTTATATTTATTTATACGAGGGTCATGCCAAAAGAAGTTAGATACTCCATGGTCATTTGATTGATACTGGCCAGTTATACACCAATGTAAAGGTAGGTTATCTGCTTATAAATTTAAAAATGGAACACTTGGAAATTCTTATGGCCCCTGTACACACATGGCCAACGGTTCCACCAGCCCTTTGTGAAACCCCTTGGCCAAGATAAGAGCCGCTGTTTACACATTGGCGAACCAATCACTTGGCATTGGCTCTTCATGAAAGATGGACGTGGAATGAAAAAATCTAGGAAATTCTTGGTCATAGACGTTGTCAGAAAAAAAATATTAAAAAATAATAACCCCGTAGTAAAATTAAATTATTTGCAATATTAACAATTTTTTGAATATTCTGATAAGAACATTTATCTTTTTAGGAAATACATTAAACATTTGCAAGGTTATTTTATTTCCTAAAATCTACACTATTATTGGCATAGATAAACTTATTATTTTCGTAAATATATCACTACTGTCCTCTCTGACGGCTGACGACCAACTGAATGAAGCGCCAACGTGTAAACGCAGTTGGCCATTGGCGCCAAGATCCTTTGATGTGTGGACAAAAAACCGACACGAATCGGTTGGCCGGCAAGCGCAAGCGCCAACTGCCAACTTACGGCCAAGTAGCCCTCTACACACATGGCCAAGGGGGTTGGTGGAACTGTTGGCCATGTGTGTACAGCGGCCATTAGGATTCCTTTTTTAATTATTTTTTTTCTAAATAATTTTGGCGGGAATTTTCCGCAACAATGGAGCTTACTCGACGTGATTTTCGTGTTATGATATATTATGACTTTAAAAAAGGTTTAACACCTCAAGAGTGTTTTGAACTTTTAGTCTCGACTTTTGGAGAGTCTGCGTGTTCACGTGCAACTGTTTTCAATTGGTTTGCTGAATTTAAAAGAGGACGGGAGAGCTTTGAAGATGAGGCGAAGACCGGACGGCCGCCAACCGCAGTCACTGAAGAAAATGTAAAGACTGTGGAAAAAAATATTCGTGCGAACCGACGAATTACATATGTAGAGCTCGAGCGTGAACTGGGCATTGGATCAGCAGCATTGCAAACTATAATTCATAGTAAACTGTCTCTTCATAAGCGTTGTTCAAGATGGGTGCCGCACAAGCTCACCGATTTACAGAAAGACCGTCGCGTGGATTGGTGCAAATTTATGATAGATAAATTCGACGCAGGCGAGAACAAAAACGTATATGATATACTTACAGGTGACGAAACATGACTATATAACTACGATCCCGAAACAAAGCGACAGTCCACAGTATGGTGTTTTGAAGATGAGCCGACGCCAACAAAATGTCGCCGAACCCAAAGCACACAAAAACAAATGGTTGCCTCATTTTTCTGCAAGACGGGACATATTGCTACAATAGTGCTAGAAGATCAAAAGACAGTTAATTCAGAATGGTATGTGACAGTTTGTGCCCCAAGAGTACTGTCAGCTTGGTGTGACAAGCGGCCGAAGTCAGGAACCCGGCACCTGCTCTGGCACCACGACAACGCTGCCCCGCACGCTTCCGCTAGAACACTTGACTATTTCAGCTCAAAAAACGTGACTATTCTGCCCCACCCCCCATATTCCCCTGACCTAGCCCCCTGTGATTTTTATCTTTTTCCTAAAATTAAAGAAAAATTAAAAGGAAGGCGATTTGAGAACAAAGAAGATGCATTGGCTGCGTATAATTACGAAATTTCTGAGGTGTCTAAAGAAGAGTGGTCATCGGTATTTCTAAGTGGTTTAGACGGATGAAAACGTGTATACGTGTTCACGGTGAATACTTCGAAAAAATAGATAGCTGTAATAAAGAATAAAGTATGTAAATTTTGAGTATCTAATTTCTTTTGGCATGACCCTCATATGTAATATATTTTTTTTATATTTTCAATAATTAGGTGCCTGACATTAAGTAAAATGTATTTGAGTATGAGTGTTCATTACTGATGTCGAAGACATATACATAACTCCGCATAGACAGTCAAAATCTAAGATAACAATGTACTTACCTTGGAGCCATTGAGAGAAATGTACGGTCGCCTAGACGGTACTACAGGCTGCAGTACCGTCTAGATGTATTACAGCTACACTTGGTTGATTCTCGGCTAGATGGTGATAATATTAATATTTGCCATTTACAATGCATATTAAGTTAAGAATATGGGACACTTTGTCAAAATTGAGGTTCAAAAGTATTAGGCCTGTGTCGAAAGATGGCAATCTATGCACTGATAGTAATTCTCTATATTAATGGAAATTACCTTTTGTTTGGTTCTCTTGTATCAATGACAGAGTGTGACAAACCCAAAACAACAGAATACAATACAGGGTGAGCAATTGAAAAACAACAGTGAACGGAAATCTGAAAATTTTTAGATATCATTTTCGCTTTCAAGATCTATTTTATTTAATATGGCTAATATTTTTTTGCATTTATATGGTAACATATATGATCTACATTATATTATAAACAAGTTAAATTATTTTCAATCTATACTTACCTATATAAACGTCTCGTCAGATGCCAGATGTCGTTTATTTGATACTATTATACCTACACAAGAAGTTTTAGAGTCTATGTGATTTTTATTGACATAACTTTTTTTTCTATTGTAGTTTAATTTTTATTACTTCTCAAACTGATGATGTGACTCCTACGAACGGTTTTTTATATCGCTTATTGTTTCAGATTTCCCTCGCCGTATCATTTGAATTACTCACACTGTATACTCGTAAGATTTTGCACTTGTCCTGCAACCAATGCACATTCCGTAAACGTTGCATTCTTTGATTCTTGCTTCAGGAAAATAATGCCAATTTTGATACAATTTCGATTATTTAAGGTATTTGAAAAAGTTCTAGTAGCTGGACCTGCCATTAAATCACTGCAGCATCCGAATCAGTTTGCTATCCCATTTATTTTAAGCGTTGATCATTGATAAAAGTGTTAAGATGAATATGTTTTAAAGAAAGTACGTGTCGTAATAATTAATATTTTATTGGATCAATTCATCTGAAAACTTCTTAAATAAGTACGTGTTCCGAATACCAATTCGGTACTGTGGCATGCCAATGCCAATGACGTAGTTCCCGTACGATTGCAGTACTTAGAAGATTATTTTAAAATATCCGAGTATTTTTAAACTCGACGCAGTTTTAGCTCTCTTGAAGATTCAAACACATTGCTAACTAAAGTGACAAAACATATTTAGGTCAAAATACACGGACTAAACCAGAACTTCCATTTAAGACAACGAAAGTATAGGTCTGAAACGCTTTATATTTTTGTATAGGTACCTAAGCGCGAGTCCTACTGGTTTTCAATTATAAAAAAAACAGGACAGCTATATTAATTTATCAGTAAGTGTTTTTTTATTATCTTTAACGCACTAGAGCAATAAAGTGAGCCCAACATAACCAGTCATCTACCAACCACCGTATAAATAGACTGTTAGATTAGGTAGATACAACATTTTTTCAACGATTCTGTCACTAATACATAACAAAAAATTCAGTACCTATAAAAAACTTTCGTTTTCCAGATTAACAACTAATACTAAAGATAATATTAAAACATTTATTTTAAGTGCTAGGTAATTGGTATAATATACAGGTATAATATATTAGGACAGAAGGAAATCTTGCGTCTGACGAGTCGAGAATTTGAAAGTATTTAGTGCATTTACGTACTAATAAATACCTAGTACATTTCCTTTTACATGAATGTGTAGTGCTCCGTAAAAATTACATCTTGCTCAACTTGTAATAATAATATACTTATATTTTACTGCAAATTATTCATGTGATACAAAAATATATACATATTAATACGTTCTAACACTAAGTAGAGCTGGCATGCAATGTTTAACATATATAAATTATTACTGGTTATAACGAATCGCGTCGAATGATGGCTCCTATGACTGTTAATGCGAATAAAAGAGTAGCGATCAAATAAAATTTATGTGTAAACAATTATTCGAAGTTTAACACGCAAATTTATAAATTTTACAAATACTGTAAAATCCAAATATAACAGACTTGAGGTACCTGGCCCCGTATCCGAATGGTATTTCTACGACGCAAAACGAAAACGAAAGGCCGCGAAAGGTAGTCTCTGTCGCGCCAATACGCAAGAGCGATAGAGATAGATATCTACGACGCGACGCGTTTCGTTTCGTGAGCGTTTGTGCTATTCGGCTACATACCCTGTCATGTCATGGAAACCGTCATTCATCGCCAAAGAGTCGATAAATTGTACCATTTTAAATACTCCATTGAAAGTTACTTCATCAATTACTTAATATTGTAAGTATATGAGGGAACATAAAAATGATTTCCAGTATAAATTATGTGTACCTATGTAACGGTTTTATGACTCTCACCAAATGACACCTTGTATGAACAATCTATAGTTTTATAAATACATCCATAATATGTCCAGTAATATATTTCCTTTCATAAATTAAATAAGTTATTTTAACAAAGGATTTCGTGGTTTTTCTATGATGGTACTCTTCAGTTCGCGTGGAAAGACAGCCGATACTTCAGAGAAGCGATAGTTATTAACGAGTAATGAAAATCTTCGTAATAATTATATCCATACTATTATTAATTTTCTATATTTATCTTTTTATTTATTTGTTCACATTATTGTTTAAAATCTTTCATCTAACTTGGTTATGTAACGTAACACCCATTTTGCTATTGTTATGTAGGCATGTTGGTGCACTGGAAGATAGCACAGCGCTTTAGCTACCTCTGTCCTAAGATCGCTTCAAGATAGCAATACGAGTTCCCTTTGACTTAATGATTCGCATCTTTTTACAGTTCAGACAGTATTACATGAAGCGGTATGCATGGAAATTTAATACTTTGCTTTATATTTGTGCAACACTATTTATATTAAATTTGAGCATTTTTACAATGTTTCTTTATGAAAACGAAGTAGTCATCAAATTTCTTGAATCCTGTGCTCGTTTTCATGAAAACATTTAAAGACTAATCTGTATTGACAGAAGAATACGTGTAATTATCGCTAAGATTTATCTAATAATTGTACATCCAAGCTTCTGTCAGTATCAGTCAAATAATTGAAAAGAAATCAAGAAGCTCATTTCGATTCATATCCGTGTACTAATTGGGCAACTATCATCATGTGCACTTTACATATACTTACTTCAATACTTATTACATATTATTACAAAGATTTCACTGTTTCCGGTTCATTTGAACCTTAACTCAAATTACCCTATTGCACAGTACAACATAAAGTCAAAAACACATATTCTCACATAAACATAAATTCAAAATAGCCTAACACTGAAATACCCAAGTCCCAAAACACCCTAAAAGTCTAAATTCAAAAGGAACTTATCTCTATTATATACTATTATCACGATCGCCTACTGTCATAAAAGCAGAAGGCCCAAACAAGCTATTGTCGTAAGACACGATTCATGTTCTACACGATTGTGAAAATACAATCGTTTCAAAACAAGCTAGTCCCAAAATACCCTAAAATATCCTAATGATGAAAACAATCTAAACGCGACTTTATTTTAAATATACTAAGGGTGTGTAAACTTCAGATACTGACTGTACTAAGTGTTCTAGAATTAGGAGTGAGCTTTAAAAATTTTGATACTAGCGTGTTTTAAGACTGTTTTATTTTAGAGAATGGTGTGTTTTAGGATTAGTCTATTATGGGATTAGTTTGATCCGAGTTTCAACTCTTATGACATTTAGGTGATGTAGGAGTAGTACATGATCAAGATAAGTTCTTTTTATTTTTAGGGTGTTTTGGGACTAAGGTATTTTGGCGTTAGTTTATTTTGAATTTAGGTGTTTACGAGTATATGTGTTTTTGACCTTATGTTTTACTGTGCAATAGGGTAATTTGAGTTTAGGTTCAAGTGAACCGGAAACATTTCACATAAGTACATGAAGTAACTAGGCATTACGACTCGACTCGAGCAAACATCTTAACGAAAAATAAAGGCTGATGAATTACTGCAAAATATTACTTTACTATAAAAGAATATATCATAACATAACAGCATATTTGATTTCGTATACTACTCCGGTGTTGAAACTGATGAATATTAAATGTTTTACTTTTAGTAGGTAACCCACGAAAGTATGCTTAAGTATTGGCACATTCTTCAAAGGATTCAAATTTGAACTGGCTACTATAGATGTAGTGCGAAAAGGTTTTCCTTCGTGTTTTCCCGGAAACGTTCGTATTTGTCATGCTAGTTTCAGTAGTAGTCAGTACGTTTTGTTCTGACACTGGCTGAAAAAGCATGACACGTTCGTACGTTCCCGTAAACATACGAAGGAAAAGCTTTTCGCACTACATCTGTATAAGTATGTGTTTGATATGTAATGACTGTGATTTCAATATCCATTCAGCTACACAGTTCGAACACTTTTAGACGTTCAGAGAAGGATATATTTAAAAGGGTCTGTTAAAATAATACCCACTCGCTGCCGTTACATGTAGTACTTATTAGCATGGTGATATTTTCACATAACTACAATATCACCGAGCGCCCAGTAAAAAAGGGTCATGATTGTCATGAATTAAAATATTTTCGTGGGATTCTGAGTTTAGTGTTTATTTAGTTGGGGGTTCGCCATACAAATATGATATGAGTGTCTTATTATTTACCACATTAGAATAAACCTAAGGTTTTGGCTTTTTAGCGTACACTCTCTATCTAAATGTCTACACATAAAACAACATCTGATATTATTTTAGTCCCAAAGAAACAAGATTTTTAAAAAAGTATATTCATATTTATAGTAAAAATTTAATTAATAAAATATTAGGTATTTTTTAACCTATAATTGAAATGAGTTTAATTGTTTCTCCACGTTTACATCATGCATGTTAAGTTTTTAAACGCGTGTTGTACTATAAAATATTTTAATATTACAAACTCTAACTTCTAAGGCCGATTTAAACATACCGTTATTGTGACAAGATTGTCGTCGCTTAATTATTTTCTTATTCAATGCTTATATCAATAGAGATATCTATTTCGTATATGTAATATATAATACAGGTTGACTTGTAAATGGTAACACATGTAAAGCAATCTAAGCAGCCGTAGCTCCTCTTCCCATCAACCAGGACCAGATTAGGTCGCTAGTGGTGATTAATTTAATTCGTCACGCATTTCAAAGTGCTTAATCACACATGTACCTACAGTCAGCATCAAAAGTAGCGGATCAAACTAGGCTTCAGAACTTAGATACTTCTTGTAACAGCTAAACAACTGGCCAAGTGCGAGTCGGCCTCCCCCACCGAGGGATACGTAAAAACTTTCAATAGTTCAAATTTTGTGTTACTCATATAGTTAACTCTAAAGACTTGAAGTTTAGATATCAATAAGGATTACATAGTGTGATTAGCCGATTACAACAGTTCTTATTTTATTTGAGAGAAGGTTACACGCACAATATTTAATATGTAAATAATAATAAATTTGAATTATACATTAAATTATAAGTATGATAAGATAAACATCCGCAAGGGTGGTTAAATTGAAAATTTACATCTAAAAGGTTTTTGTCAATAAAAAATGTTTCCAAAAATGTTACAGGTACGAATTTATATTTCCTGTTATGTTTATCATAATACATATTTCATAATTGTTCGTTGTTAGTCTTTATGATAAAGGGTGTGATGTTTTTTTTATTTTCCTTCAAAAACATGTTTTTTTTTTTTCAGAAAAATATAATAAAAAAATATTTTTCACCACACCAACTAATGAAGGCTTACTTTGCTATTCGAAAACAGATAGCAAAATTGCATTTTATCCACAAGAGTGCAAAGTAATTTCATACAAATTTTAACTTCATATCTTGAGCTGGCTGGTAGAAATTACCTATAAATGATGATTTTGAATTATAAATATTGAACAAATTGATATATTTGATTTAGTTTTATGTTTTATATCCAGTATTTTGTTCGTTGTTGGTGTGGTGAAAAATGTTGTGTTTCACTCGGCGGCAAAGTTTGTTTAACCTTCGTGCCTGAAAACCCTCGCAACGCTCAAGATTCCACTAGGGTGAAATCACCAAAAGATGAACAGCTAAGCGAGTTTCCTAACGTTGACAATTTTTTTCTAAATCATTTTTAACAATTTTAATTTTTTTATGTGGTAGCGCATTTAATTGAGTTTAGAATAAGTTACTTTCGGGACTCGTGTTATGATTCGGTAATTTTATAAAAAATGATTATATCTAAAAAGGGGTCAAAATTCCCAGTAGTTGAACAACGTGCCCTATCTCTGAACGATTTGAACCCGATAGATGAACCAGGAAAAAGTCAGAATAATGTGCCCAATATATGAACGATGTAACTCCAACAGATGAACAGGCGGAAACAAAAGTAGCTTTTGCGCCTATTGTAAATGCATTGGTATTAATAGAAAATGGTCTTACAATGTTAAAAAACAGCACGCGTTAATTAAAAAATATATAAGTATTCTGAAAATTAAAGCGTTCATTTTTGCAACCACTACCTAAAACTTGTACGAATTAATTTAGTTGGTTCATGTTCTGGACACAACATTAATAAATTGAACGAACTAATTTGACGCAAAATTCATTTACTGGAAACCTAAAAGATGAACCAGAAAATTTTCCTAGTTCACGTTTTGGGTACAGATTCTTTAGTTGAACAATCCCGTTTTCATACAAATTAAAACTTAAATAAATCCTTATTATATAAAAAAAGCTCCGTTCATCTTTTGGTTAAAAAATCAACGACCAACAAACAATAAATTTGATGTAAAAATAGTACATCTATCTATCTTATTCAATTTTATAATACCATTTGAAAAAACGAGCCCTTGTCCAAAAGTTGACCGTCGTTCACCTTTAGGCACGAACGTACAATATTGGAATCATAACTTGACCAGCAAATCCATACTAATATTATAAATGGGAAAGTGTGTGTGTCTGTTTGTTTGTCCGTCTTTCACGGCAAAACGGAGCGACGAATTGTGATTTTTTTAAGTGGAGATAGTTGAAGGGATGGAAAGTGACTTAGGCTACATTTTGTCTCTTTCTAACGCGAGCGAAGCCGCGGGAAAAAGCTAGTATCTCATAAAATAAGTAAAAAAACGTAATTCTTAATAATGTTAACAATAGAGACATTAGTCAAGAATATATACGAAAGGAAACTGCGTCAATAAATGTAATATTCGATTTTTTACGAATTAAAAAGCTTAAATTCTGAAGGCTTTTCCTTAATAAGAAATCCATACAAAATGCGATTTTAGCGTGAAGCGCTAACTCGACGACCGCTCACGGACGTGTGCATGGCTTATTTGTCTGGGAATTTAAATTTTAGTTTCGGCGATCTGTTGCTGTGTTTAAGAAAAATACTCCCGGGTGCGTAAAATGATTCGTGAATTATTTATTTATATCATTAGACCCATCGGTCATCATCTAATGGTGCAACTACCCTAATAATATTGGAATTTTTCGCTTGCTCGGGCTTCAATATTGGCACGTGCGGTTAAACAACAACTTTGCCCCCTTGTAAAACAAATAACTAATGTTATGTGCGAATTGAAATCTTTGTCACGCTAAGTAATTATTGACCCCACTTGACCTAGTAACTTGAGATTTAAAAACTTGCCTCCCTTTCATATTGGCCACTTTCTATAATAATTATTATTTATTAATAAATACAAAATTAGCAATTTCGATTTGTAGAAGTAAACAATGTTCATAACTATTCCAAACTTCAAAATGATAGCATATGTAGTTCTTGAGATATTTAGAAATGTAACAAACAGACAGATAGACAGACATAAAGACAAGACAGACGGACAGAGCCGCAACATAATGGTTCCTTTTGTACCTTTCTGGTACGGAATCCTAAAAAGGTGTTTGTCTATAAGTATTTAGCAAAGTATTTTGGATGGCGATGCTGACAGTACAAGTAATAGTACATATATGATCATTAACACATTTAAAATGATTATCGCGCACTTCCCTATGTGAAATAACCTCAATCAAACATTTAGTTTTTGTATTACCAATTAAAAGTCAACTTGTAATACACAATATATTTTAAGGTGGCTCGCTTAGGTTACCCGAAGCTCAGGCTGCGTTAGATGGCGTTAATCTTCAAATTACCAGTCTTATTTTTTTTGTGGAGTCGTACAGGCATTTATATACTTTCAATTATGCTTCGCGAACATTTAATATTAAAATTGACGTATTACAACAAACATTCATCTTCTCATTGTAACGTTAATCCCCTTAATGTAGATAAATTTACTATTTTACACTATTTCTAAGTACCACTCACACATACAAACAGTGTTTTTGTATTCCTTCTAGTCGATAATTTCACGCGGCGACAGCTTGTTTAAATAGCCTTGCGGTAAATACGTGCCATCGCATGATTTGCATGGAAGTACTGGGTTCGAATCCAGGACTTTTTCTTTTTTTTTTTTAATACTACGTCGGTGGCAAATAAGCATACGGTCCGCCTAATGGAAAGCGGTCACCGTAACCTATGGACGCCTGCAACTCAAAGAGTGTCGCATGCGCGTTGCCGCCCCATTAGAAACTTGTACACTCCCCTTTGCTGCGTGTGCACAGCAAAAGGAGTGTACAAGTTCAAAGGAGGGTTTGGGTTGCCGACGACTCAAAGGACAATAGACGGAACAAATTAGTTCCGTAAGTCCTCCCGTCGTCAGCACCCCACACCCTCGTTGAGCTCTGGCAGCCTTACTCACCGGCGGGAACACAACACTATGAGACACTATTTTTTGTTTTATTATTATACATAAATGTATATGTACTCGTACAGTAGTTACTGAGCGTTTTCCACAAAAAAGATTAAAAACCTATTCTCTTACATGGTAATAATTTTTGGGTTCGTCGAACTCAGAATTTCTAACATAATTATCCTAATCTGATATTTTTAAAAATTCCAAAAAAGTATAGATAAATTTTAGTTTCTAAACTACGATTCGAATGATTTTTTTTCTAATTGTTTATTTTCGATGGAGCAAGGGTATTCAAATCGCTTTTGAAATCTTAAATTAATAAATGAAAATGCAAGAGTTAACTGAGTAACGTTATGCTTTAAAAACTCAAGTGGACTTTTTTTATCTAAGGAGTAATTTCGATAAAATATTATATTTAGCGAGGGTATTAAAAGTTGTGTTTTATATCTCAACTTAATAAATAGAAAATCAAAATGACAATAAAAATATCAATAGGTTCTCTAAGATAAAATTGATACCTTCGGCTCTCCATTCTTGCTCGGTCAATAAAAAATACGAAATTTATATCCAAAAAAATACAAAAAGTTTATAGAATCCTGGGAATCGAACGCACCTTCACGGCGTGACAGACGACTGTACACCAACGACGCCATTACATAACACGCTGTTCCCGACGAAATTGGGCTATACATATATAAATAATTAAATATAAATAATAATGTCAAATCCATACTAATATTACAAATGGGAAAGGGTGTGTGTCTGTTTGTTTGTCCGTCTTTCACGGCAAAACCGGAGCGACGAATTGACGTGATTATTTAAGGGGATTTAGTTGAAGGGATGGAGAGTGACATAGGCTACTTTTTGTCTCTTTCTTACGTGAGCGAAGCCGCGGTCAAAAGCTAGTTTATTATAAATGGGAAAAGCTGGTTACTCTATAATCTGAAGTGGAAGAATTCGTTGTTTCACCAAAGATAATGTGTGTTTGTTTGTTTGTCCGACTTTCACGGCCAAACGGAGCGACGGATTGACATGTTTTTTAAGTGGAGATAGTTGAAGGGATGGAGAGTGACATATGCTACTTTTGTCTCTTTCTAACGCAAGCGAAGCCGCGGGCAAAAGCTAGTACAGCACGGGTAGCATGGTCGCGCGATAGACGATAAAATATCAGGCCGTCCCTGTCGCACTATTAGTGAGTGCGATTATAGGGACGGCCAGATGTTTTATCATTTATCGCGCGACCATAATTGCCTGCCTGGACCAGATTATATTGATGATAATTATTATTTGTAACCATTTAGTTAATATTGTCTTCAGTTACCGCGATAGTTACTCATGAAATAAAAACTATGAAAACGGATTAAATCGCGTATAATGAGTTTAAAATTCATCCCGATGTTTCAAACACTTTACAGCGTTCGTGGTCAACGGGTGACTGAGGAAAAATTACAATGTGCAAAAGCTACCCATATTCTTGTATATAACCATTTAGTTGTTGAAGAAAAACATTCACACAACAATAACATAGGTCAACCAGCTCAGTAAATGCAATACTTTACTAATACTATGCCCACACTATGACCTATGTATAATGTATTATACCAGACGTGTAATATTTTATTTTATCAACAAAGGCATAATAAAGGATTGTATTGTATTTTTGTATGAAAATAAAAAATAGGAAAGCAATATAGTAATAGTCAAATATTCCATTAAAAAAATAAAAAATACTTAATAAATCCATAAAAGTTCAAATGATTAAAAAAAACTTCGGATTCGAACCCACGATCTTCTGCATCATAGTCAGTCGTTTGACCGAGACGCCATTTCGATTTACATTAGCAGTGTCGAAATACACGATATGTATCTTTGTTGACAAAATGCGTCATTATTTCTGAGTCTGCTTGAGTTAACTAAACCAATATCTTTAAATAATTACTTGTCAAGAGCCAAATGTCACTGATGACAATGTCAACTAAAAATGCGCGAAATATGACGGCTCTGTGTCTGTACACAAAATTTGGCACACACATTTACGTAAAATTAATAAAAAATTCACAAGGATTTGTCCATGATTTCTGTATGAAACAATGTATTTCATTCACTACCGCGACGACGGATAATGTATAGTAGATGTATGCGCATATTTTTATTTAGTTGTAGTGTGCGGTGACTAAATAAATGGTAGATGTTTTTTGTATGGAAAGCGAGCCACCTTAAATGTATTTCTTAGAATGTCTTGACAGTTGTATTAATCCAATGTTTATTGTGCAGTGTGCATTAGCCAAGACATAAGAAATATTTTATTCGTTTTTTTCATGTCAGGTATTTTACTAGGTTCTATTTTCATAACTAGTCGTGTTGTTTTACTCTTTCAAACACAGAATTTCTTAATGTATATTTAAGTCGGCTTTGATTTTTTTTATATAAAATACCAATAAAGTCAACATTATGCCACCTTTTCGATTGATGCGCACAAATGCTTAAGGATACACTTCAACACTTATTTAAGCGCATCAAAACTTATTCTAGTAACTTATGTACATATATGGTTACATCCAATTACTTCCATTAAACAATGGAAGTTATGAAATGCCAGACGAAACGTGCTTACTTCTGTATAAGACTTCTTTTTATTTCATGCTTAATGTGTCCGTATTATAATACGTATACGTATCTTTTCCTAATTGTATACAATTAGAAAAAGACGTGTGATCTATGTCGCGTCGAGATACCTATGTATGATGTGCTAGCCCTGCAGGCGAGGCGTCATCGAAGACGTGGCATATCCACTTGTGATGAGTGTTGAATGTTGACTCGTAGAGTAACCGCATGCGACGTTAGCCGCTTGGCGATCTTAGTGCACCGCCGTTTGTTTGTTGCAGCGTGCTCTCGATACCAGGGGCTGCAGCTCGCAACCTAGTTCTTCAGGAGTAGAATGAAAGCTTTTCGACCACTATCTTTTATGCCACTTACTAAGTTTCCGTTACAAGTTGCGTTCTAGCTACGTAATCTCTCAA
Organism: Leguminivora glycinivorella; assembly: GCF_023078275.1. Classification (NCBI taxonomy): domain Eukaryota; kingdom Metazoa; phylum Arthropoda; class Insecta; order Lepidoptera; family Tortricidae; genus Leguminivora; species Leguminivora glycinivorella. The sequence continues at coordinate 32,030,540 of NC_062998.1, forward strand.
TCCCACCATTTTTTTGCATCCTTCACGACCTTGCCCTCCTCTATTTGAACTAGAAAGATATAATAATCTCTTTTACATAATCCTATAAATTATTTTCGATTGGCTATTATGTTGAATGCTATCTCAAAAAGTGATATTGTACAATCACAGGATACAGGAGCACAGGTAATTCTTTTACACACTTTTATTCGCTTAACACTTTTTATTGTACCTATTTAACTCTGAACCTTACCACGTACATTTTGCACTTCACTTAGGTAATACATATTATATTCATCGTATATTAGAAGAAATTAGTTAAAGCAGTCATTTGAGCTTTGCCTTAGATTAGTTTTGTTTAGTAGCAATGTCATTAAGACATTAGCTTTGTTGAGTATTTAGAACAAAGTACTTTTAACACTTTTTTGACTAATGGCAAAATCATCACAATTGTTAAGAGTGACAATTTATTTTACATTGGAATATCACTTTTTATGCATCTTTTAATTCACAAAATTTAACGTATGTATATTAATTTTATATCTTTCATGTCACGTAATATAAGTAGGTATGAACATTATGAATTATACCGTGTTTGCCTACCAGCCCTGTCCGATGCTAACCACCACGTTTTGGTTCTTATTATCTCGTTCTTCCCTTTGGACTATTAATCCACAAGTGTTTTGTTGCTGCATAATGGAATCAAGTATATTAACAAACTAAGTATCCTCACTTTATTATAATACTAATTATTGAAATTATAAGTCGGTAAATTCAGTAGTGATAGGTACTTGTTTCGTGATTTTGAATGATCTCATTCAATAATAAAACGTTCCCCGTGTGGTGACGGGTTAAGATTTTCACCACCCCCTTTCTTCCCGTGGGTGTCGTAGAAGGCGACTGTGGAACATGGGTTAAATTGTGGCGTAGACGAGAGGCTGGCAACCTGTCACTGCAATGTCACAGTTACGTTTTCTGTCAACCCCTTACTTGCCAAGAGTGGCACTGAAACTTGAGTAGTTTCATGCGCTCTGCCTACCCCTTCATGGGATACAGGCGTTATTGAGAATAATGTTTCGAAGCATAAGGTAGTAAGAGCTGTTTACATTACGAATATTTAATCTCGTTGGACCTCTATTAAGTTTTCTCTTTTAAAATATATTTTATTTTATTACCTAACCATATCGTGAAATGTTGTAGACGTAATATTTTTATTTGATTATAAAATATCTCCTCACTGCCACTTCCATTTTCTGAATTTTACGGTTTTGTGGCGAAATAGTCTGAACGTATAGGTTTTTAGACTAACATTATTCAGCAACAAAAAGCTAATTCTGTTTCTATCTGTCCTACCCGGGTATGATTGTATAAAATAATTTTATTTAGCTAATAAGTGTTTTTTCTCATAATATTTTTTATGTTTATTTATTGTGAATGTCTTGATGGAATCGATGTTTGAAATATTATTTAAAAGTGTGGTTGCAGTTAAGATATTCTTTGGGCTTTGATCCATGTAGAGCCATATAAAAATAAACAGTATTACAACTTGTTATCAGCCGATGTCTGTCCAAGTGTACATGGATTAAAGCCTGCAGACGAAACGGGCTATCAACATACATTTTAAACATTACGTTATTTGCAACCTCGCTTTTATAATGTCTGTTGGAGATTGCGGGACAGAGCTAGAAGTGCGTGGAATGGTGCGCAGGGCACCGGCAGCGGGCGAGGGACTGCGGCCCGGGGAGCAGCGGAGCTGCGGCCAGAGAACGCCCTCGACGCGCTACTAGACGAGCTGCAGACGTTCGCCAAGCCCGCGGAGCGCGGCGGCAGGGGCGCGGGCGGTGGCGGCGGCGGCGGCGAGGGCCCCCTGCGCCGCCTGCACTCGTACCCCAGCGGCAGCGACACGGACGCGTCGCCGCCGGTGCGCGCCCGAGGCCAGCACCCGCCCAAGCCGCCTGTGCCCGAGCGGCACCCCGAGCTGCTCGCGCTCGCCGCGCGCCGCGCGCCACCGCCTCCTCCGCCGCGCACCACTTCGCGCTCACCGCTAGCTTCGCCCACCTCTCCTTCCTCGCCACCGAATGCAGATTCCTCACCTCCAGATTCTAACCTTAACGAGGAGAAGACAGCTTTACGGCAATCTCTTCTCGAACAACGACACCAGGAGCTCCTAAAAAAACAAAAAGCGCTTCAAGAACAGTATGCACGACTACAGATGATTCAACGTAGCGGACCGTCACTTCCACCAACGGCGCAGCCTGATTTGAAAAAAACTGGCAGTGAATCAAATTTACTTACTAAAATGAACCTAAATCTAGCCACAACTAATATTTCCGGTAGCATGACACACTTAGCGTGTGACGGTGATCATCCAAAACCGACGCAGAACGCTACCGCGCCTTCGGACTTAGAGAGGCCACCTGCGTCGGATACTATAGCCACAACCAATAAAGTTTATGAGACTGATATTCTGTGACCCTGCAGCAGTTATTTTATATCTGTATAATAGTTTATCTACTTCAGGTTAGTGCTTCCGAAATGTAGGAAGAACAAGAACATGCCTACGGTTATTAAAAGTGTGGTCGAACGCAGTTACACTTACCACCAGCGTAGTACTGCTGGTAAACAGCGTTCGTACTCAACCCTATTTATTTGTTTGATAGTAAGGGGCAGAAGACAGATCGGCATTGTTAATATAATATCGTATTGTCGGTGATCAGTGAGCACGAACAAATGCAAATTAAAATTTACCTGTAGATTACTAGTATAATACAGGACATACACATCAGGTAAATTTAAATTTGTATTCAATGCATGTAAAATATTATGAAAGCTTTAAAAGTAAATTCTTAAAGCACGGTTATTTTGTATTAAATAATTTTCGATAGCCATTCGGACTTAACTATTTAGAAAAAGAACGCTTTTGTTCAAGAGATCAGAATCAAAGACCGATTGCCCGAGTTAGCTATAGGTATTATAGTTATTTATTATTGTTACTTTAAACAAGGTGTTTTACTATTATATTGCGTGTTACTTTAGGTGTGCCACACACCTTCTTATGTTAATTGGTAATAAATATGTCATCAATACAAAAGTGAAAGGTATCAACCACAGATGTAGTGCGAAAAGGGTTTCCTTTGGAAACGTTCGTATTTGTCATGCTAGTTCAGTCAATGTCAGTACAGTACATCTTGTACGGAGACTGACTGAAATAGCAAGACACGTTCGTACGTTTCCGTAACAATACGAAGGCAATTCTTTTCGCACTACATCTGTACGCAATAACTGAAGTTAAAAAAATATCACGTCACGTAAATCGAAGTCAATCTTTTTATGATGAACCGTCACATTCATATTGCCTAAAATATTTATTCAAGATATCGCACAGCATATATGAATAAAGTATTGCGAATAAATGTATGTAGTGCAATTTGACACAGCGCCCGAAACATTAACATGAGTAATAGCCTAATAAATCATAGGAGGCACGAGTATGATGCTTCAAGCACGTGTGGCTAAGTAGAAAATCCAATTAAACATTCCAACAGAACAAAACAAAGCTTTATAAGTACTCTGATCGGTTCGGACACTGTGGCCAAATGTTTACAATGTTAAACTTTATGTTCAGCCGCATAGTGAAAATATGTAATGTATAGATAATTTTGTGAACATATAGATAACCGTTGCAATTATTTTATATGACACAGTCATATGAATTTTTGATAAGATAAGAACTCTCTTAACTTTGAATCTATTTTCGACCCCGCATTACTAGTTATATTTTTTTATTATTGTAAGCTAACAAAAGTGCAACTAAATTTAATGAAATTCGTTGGTATAAAAGTTTTTTAAATATTTGGTATTGAAACTGATCTGTAAGTATGCATTTCGCACATTTCTGCATTTGCACATAGCGTGCACAGTGTCACATGACTCGAGGAACCCGGCACTAGCCAGTCAACACGCTGTTTGAGAACATTTACATTGCTGCTGAGAAACATTTTCAAGAATTAATTATGGGGTGTACATATAGATTAACTCAATAACACCTTAATTAATGATAACACAATTGATTTCTACGTCTGATTAATTAATTTATCGCCCGTATGAGGCTTACACACTGTATGAGTTTTAGTACATTTAGACACAAAAAAGTAATAGACTAGCTAATACAGAACAGTAAGAAGTGCTTCTGTGACCGAGATACTATCAATAAGGATGACATCGATACTAATTGTCATTCCTTCTTTTCATTCCACTTGCTTATTATTTCATTTCATTCCAGTGTGCGTAGCTGAATGCACAAACGCTTTACGAAACGCTCACGAATAGAGAGCGAATCGTGAACGAATCGTGAGCGAATCATGAGCGAATCGTGAACGAATCGTGAGCGAATCATGAGCGAATCGTCAAGCGTTTAGTCATTCGGCTAATACGCACACAGTTACTACAAGGTAGTCTTTAAACCGGGTATATATATTTTCGAATAGTTATGATTTTTAGAAGTGTTAGAACCGATCATATTACTGAATCTAGTTATGACCGATTCATTTTCTTACCATCATATCACGTTGAGGCATGATATTTGGGATGAAAAAATAATAATTTATCAACGGTGTAAATTAAAATATCTACAAAAATAAAATGAAATCACGTCACGTGTCTAATACGTAATCATTAATATTACCATCAGATATCAAATACATTTTGCTATTTTCGAAATGCATAATAGAACCATGGTTGTTTCATTCATTAGTACCTACTACTTAATCTGTGTACATATACCTACATGAATTTAGTTGCGGGGTGTTAGTTTAGCAACATAATTGTACAGACCTACCAACTTTAGAATAAGTCGTATACCTAGAACCTAAACTATAGCTACCAAGACGTTAATGTTATTTGTCATAATTTTTTACAATTGTCTAGAACAAAGAAACGGATACCTAATCATATACTGCTAACATTTATTCTGAAATTGATGTACCTACGTTCCAATTTGCTTTCTGAACCAAAATTACAAACCAGTTAGAAATTATACGTATAATATCGAACTACCAGTAAGTATTTATATATAGCTATACTAAACACCAAAATTTTTATTATGTACTAACTAGTATATCGTGCCTCCTAGGATAAATATATATCATTACATAAACATCCATGTATCGTTCGTTATATACAATTTGAATGCAATCAGAAGACCAGTTTCAAACCAATCTTATTTTTTATTAAATTGTTTCCCAGGACAACGAAATAATTGTCGCATACCTAAATTGTTATAGTTATTGATGTAAAATTTTGGAAGTGTGACTAAATTTTGATTATCATAACTACTCCCGAAAGGATTGTAACGCCAGATGTAACTAATTAATATTTTTGATGGCTGTAGAGATACACTTACGCATTTTTTTTATACAATTAGACTGTGATAAGATGATGAATAATCAAGTTTTGTATTTCTGCTTATCGGTGTACGAATATTCATAATAAATTATCATATTAAAATGAATTTTGTGTTTATGCTACTGCATTTCGTTAGTAATCATTGTGTGCCTACCGGCCGATAAGTGTTGAGTCCTGGAGGAAGTCTTCCACTAAATTTTGTCACAGTCGCAACATTGCTATAACCGTCATAAATATTAGTATAGATTATGTGCCACTTTTTTCAGTACAGCATACTATGAAATAATGTCAAATTCATTATGAAAAATTATACGTGATATACATAGTTATAAAATAAAAAGTATGAATTCAAATATCCTTATTTTTAGACTCGAAATATATCTGCATTAGTAAAATATAGCTTAGGTCAGACCTTCTCAACCACAAGAGCATGCATGGCTCATTATACTAGAAACCACAATTAGTTTCCAAAAGAGAAATCAATATTTTGCCATTTATAGAATTTTTATGCAACCGTGAATCTTCATTTTTAGGGTTCCATAGTCAACTACCCTTATAGTTTCGCCATGTCTGTCTGTCCGTCCGTCGGCCCGTCCGTCCGCGGATAATCTCAGTGACCGTTAGCACTAGAAAGCTGAGATTTGGTGCCAATGTGTATATCAATCACGCCGACAAAGTGGAAAACAATGTTTTATTAGGGTAAAGTGGGGAGTGATTTTTTTTTTCATTTCAACGCTAACGTGTGATATATTGTTGGATATGTTAAACAATGAATAGGGGTTTACTAAAATCATTTTTTGATATTGTTAATATTTTCGGAAATAATCGCTCCAAAAGTTAAAAAAATTGCGTCGCCTCCCGTCCCCCCCCCCCCCCTCCCCTCTAATTTTTGAACCAAATATGAAAAAAATCACAAAAGTAGAACTTTATAAAGACTTTCTAGGAAAATTATTTTGAACTTAATAAGTTGAACAGTTTTTGAAAAAAAATACGGAAAACTACGGAACCCTACACTGAGCGCGGCTCGACACGCTCTTGGCCGGTTTTTTCTTAATAGTGTAGCAGTTTTTAAAGGGAGCATTTAATTAAACTGTTTAGAAATATTATACCCATACACGAATTTATTTAAAACTTATTTGCAGTAGAAAAGTTAATAGTGCTCCGGTATTATTACCGGTGTACCAACAATTTTATTAGCATTCCATAAAATCCCAAAAAAAAATCAATGGACAAGTGTCACTGTAACACTCGGCCATCTTTGGTATTTTTTTTGGAATTTAGGTAATTGTGTTTTCTAGTACAGGTAGGCGTTGAGGTATTGGATATAGGTTGTTAATGAAAACGAGTGAGGGAACTCTGGTCTAGATTTTTAGAATAATAGTGACACTAAGTATCTAGAAATAAAAATGCTTGTCATTATTGTGTTGCTACTTAATAAAATAATAAATGTTATTATATTCTACCTCTGCACAAAATGTTTGAGCACACATAACTTAATTTACACATGCACGCGTTTATGACTTGCTTAATAATGGATACTGATGACCTACGTATATGTCAGGTATGGCTCAATAAATAATATTATAACAGTGATAAATATTATTTCGTCAAGTAAATGCTCTTATCGTTTTATGTATATCAAAACAGTAAATTAAGAAAGTTTGAAGATTATACTTTTGCCATAGTTGCGTTTTGAAGTACTTATCAATAAAACTGGCATCAGTAATACCTACCTAAGAAGCACGAACACAAAAATTCTTGTCTAAATACAATAACTATACAAAGGAATTGTATCTACAAAATATATCAATGTTCAGGTTTTTCTTATGAATCCTTGAACTAAAATATTTAAGTGAAGTACGAGTATTAATAAGTTATAAAAGGTAACATTTTATTCAACACCGGTTATTAGAAATTCTATCATATTGTATGTTTTCTTCTTATTCCAAACTTATGCAGTTTACTTTACATAAAGGTAATTTATTAATTTCTAATTTTAAACAATAGAGAGAGCAATGAACTTTTTTCGTATGCCTTTCCAATTTTACTACCTAGAGTCAAACTACATGTTTAGAAAAAGTATTCTTTCTACACCTGCTCCATAATGCCCAGCAGGTAGTGGCTGTTACAGCATGATTTCCTAAACAAGATGCTGCAGTTTCAAACCGTAGGTTGGATTAAGTTGCGAGCCTTAATAAATTCACTAGTCCCTGTCTCTTCGCTTAGGAATTTGTTAGAGTACAGTAAGTAAGTAGGTACATACCTACTTATAATAATTATTCTTCGGCATAATGATGTAACGGGTGTTTCCTGTAACACGAGCAATTCGAGCATATAATTAAAACACACATTGTGTTGTACTTGTCAAAGTAATATAAAGCATCATAATTCATAACAAATTATGGCCAGTTTTGAGGAGCATAGCCTACAGTTTAATGATTGTTTACAGGAGATACCTAGCTAGTATGTAGGCAACTACAGAAATTTTCATTGTCAAGTAGGTACCTACTTCATATGTAAAGTATGACTTTTTCCCCATAATACGGTTAGGTAGAATTCAGAAGCTCACTGAAACAAAACTATGTGGAAGTAAAGTTGTGCCAAATAGCCACCTATATTTCTGAGTTAATTTTGTAAGTTTTATGTACTGTAATTAGACTTTGTAAGTATATTATCATGGTGAAATTATTATGAAGTGAAAATTTTATCAGACGTACGAACTTTGCTTATAATAATTTTGTAGCTTAAAGCTTGCTAAGTATTACGTTGTGTTTGTAATAATTGATTAATTTTATCTTGTAACTACAATTCTTTTTATATATATGTTAAGAAATAGGAACATGGTATGTTTTTTTATTGTGGTATAAAATAAATATACATGTCAAGTTAAGAATTATGACTTTAATTTTATTTAATATCTTTTTTCCTTGCAATGCTGTCCAGGAAAAGTCTTAAGAGTATATAGAAATGATGGTCTCCTAACTCATTTCTGTCCGCTCACATTCCGTAGCCGAATGGCATTTCTGCGACGCGAAACGAAAACGGAAAGGTAGTCTGGCTCTGTCGCACCCATACGCAAGAGCGATAGAGATAGATATCTACGAGCGTTTCGTTTCGTGAGCGTTTGTGCCATTCGGCTACGCACACAGGCTAGGCAGAAATCAGGCCCAATTTCTCACGAATGGAATCCACGGTCCAGAATACGTGTTTTATATTACACAAAGAGCTTCTAAAATTTGAGAAGTTCCTCTGGTTTGTTTTGAATATCATAAATTGTATTAAAAAAACATTAGCTGAGTGCTGAGAGTAACATTGATAATCTCCTCATTGAGAACATCCTTCTTTTGAAAGCTTATATTCGGTTGAAAACTACAATAATGCCTTGGCCAAGTCTCGGCCAACAAATGGGACGGAGGGTGTGCTCTGGGTAAGTTAAGCAAACCGCTAAATAAATACCTTATACCCTAGTACTGACAGGAGGGTAAAATAAAACAAATAATAATTTAATCGATGTTCACTTTATTACTTACACCTAAGTAGATAGATATTTCAGTACCTAAGTTGCCTTTGTATCAGTACTAACATAGGTATATTATTTTATATTAACTTTGGTTTGTAGAGTAGTCTTGTAGAGTAGATCCTAAGTTACTCAAGCTTCTGCGGTGTAGACCTGTAAAATTAAAAAAAAACTAACTTAGTGATAACACCAAATTGAGTGGCAAAAGTACATACAAGTTATTCGAGTAACTCAGCCAAACGTACTGTTTGTTTCATTATGGACTAAGAGCCCAAAGGCACCAGAACTTCCTCATTTTCTCAACGATGAATCTTTGAGATAATGTAGAGTCCGTATCGGCGTTTAATGTCTGCATATTACCTAGTTCAGCCTTTCGGCCATTTTTTTGCTATAAGGTTTTTTTAAAAAAAAAACACTAACTTTCCTTAAATTCTCAACCCTCATTTTTATATGTGTTAGAAAAGACTATAAGGATTTGATAATCGTCATTGTCTGATCATTTCCGCCGGCCGTAACTTTTAACAGGCGCTTGAAAGTCTCTCTAACTTACCCTAATTTCTCAAGCTACGGCCGGCGGAAATTATTAGTAAATGATGATAATCAGTTCCTAACAGTATTTTCTAACACATATAAAAATTAGCCTTGCGAATTTAAGGAAAGTTAATACTTATAACAAAAAAATTGGCCGATGGGCCGAACAAGGTAATATATCTGCGTACATCGAATCTGCATCAATACGAATTCTGCATTATCCCAAAGTTTCATCCTTGAGAAAATGAGGAAGGTCTGGCGGCTCTGGGCGAAGAGTCCATTATGAATTAAATAACACATGAATTGTATTGTATTGTAAGTGGAGCAGTAATTGAAGCTACTGTTATATTTTTTTAGAGTAGTCACAGACGTCACAGTATTTGTTATTTTTAAAACATACATTTTCTTACGCTTATTCATTTCACCTACTTTACCTTACTCCTTACCATAACAATTTTAAAAAATTGTCCGTTTTAAAATACGGACTTGCTTAACACATTCACGGACACACACTGTCATCATGTGTCATAGGCCAAAGGAAACAAATGACTACGCTACGGCTGTGGCCGTACTGTCCGTTTAGTAGTTGGTTAGCTACCTTTCTTTTCAAGTTAATTTTGTTGGTGTCCATGTAGGCCTGCAGCGCGAGGTATATGAAGCGGTACTGCAGGCTGTTCTGCACCATGCCGGCCCGCTGCGCGCGCACCAGCCTCACCGTGTTGTACACGTCGATCGTGCAATTCAATCCTGCAACGACGCTTATTGGTTATCCCACATCAAACGTAATTGACGAATGTTGTGTACCTACTTGGGGCGAAGTAAACGGGGAAGGGAAGTGTGCTCCGCCATTATTTTACCTATATGACAATATTTCAAGTACGTGCGGTACTAAAGTTTTTACAAGTTGAATGACACTAGAGACTACTGAATATAGACTTAGTACTTTTATATTTATGGGAAGTCTTTTTCAAAGGGCTTATATTAATGTGTCGCTTAACTTCAAACCTGGGTAAATCCATTCTGCTTTAAGGTTGAGTATATAAAAAATATAATATGATCTGAAAGATAATCAACTTTATAGCAGAATGGATTTACCCAGTTTTGAAGTTAAGCGACGCGACAGATTAATTTTGTCAATACATGAAGTTTTTTTTTTTTAAAATATTAAGTGTCATAAGTCATAAGATTTCATGATATTGGTACAAACAATGTAAAATGGTGAGTAAGGCTGCCAGAGCTCAACGAGGGTTCGGTGTGCTGATGACGGGAGGACTTACGGAACTAACTTATTCCGTCTATTGTCCTTTGAGTCGTCGGCAACCCGAACCCTCCTTGGAACTTGTGCATTCCTTTTTGCTGTGTACTTAACAAAGCAAAAGGGAGTGTACAAGTTTCTAATAGGGTGGCAACGCGCTTGTGACACTGTTTGAGTTGCAGGCGTCCATAGGTTACGGTGACCGCTTTACATCAGGCGGGCCGTATGCTTGTTTGCCACCGACGTAGTATATAAAAAAAAAATGTTGGCAGCAGTCGGTAGAATCGAAATGGGACCACAAAGTGAATGCTCACCAGAAGAGTTGATTTTGTCAATAAGTATGTCAAGAACCACCATGGTGCCGGACCGCCCTACTCCCGCTGAGCAGTGAACGCAGAGGACATTCTGAAAATGTTCAAACAATTTAAAAAAAGTCAATGGTTACATTACGTACGTATATCCATCAGTTTTAGTGGAATCAGAAAATAAGTATTAGGTATAATATAAGAAATAACTACCTCAAGAACAATATACATACATATTAGTTTATCTTTCATGTCTACAAGAGCGGTATACTCTTGGGTCGTCTCGTTTATTTGTCGTCACGTTCCTAAATTTGTCCGATTCTGCTTTCGTCAGCCATTCTTCATTCCTCAACGTAGTCTGCAGTCATTATCGTCTTTGACCATAATGAGTTGTTCACCTTTTTCTTATTTCGACTCAATCGTTTTTCACCATTTCGTATTTGGTCATATTCTAATTTGTTACCGACCTAAGACTACGAAAGACCACAAAAAACAAAGATTTATCAGCGAACATGCCAAAAGAAGATTATGACGAGAGAAGAACGAGACGGATTAAGATAAAGACGAACAACGAAATTGATCGTAGTTGAGAAAGACCATCGACGATCGTAACGAATAAACAATGGCTGACGAAAGCAGAATCAGACAAATTTAGGAACGAGACGACTCAGTCCGTTTTCACATTATCCGATCCGATATCGGATGTCAGAAGGATTTCAATAGAAAAAATCTAAGATGGCGCCTGTAATGTATGGGATATCGGTCCGACATCCGATATCAATTCGGATAATGTGGAAACGCATTCAAGAGTACCACACGAGCTTAGTCAGATAATGTTAGTAAGTATTTAAATATTTTGCGTAAGCATATCAGTTACGTTTTATTTCGTAATCCATCATCACGGCAGCATTTCCGGGTTTACTGCAAATATTTGACAAATACAGTTGCGTTTGAGTCCCCTAAATTGATAAAATGGATACCTGTTCTGGCGGATTCGGCTCATTCATGACCTGCGCCATCTGCCGGTTGACCTCTGCCACGAACGCTAGCACGCAGTCCGGCTCCTCCGGGGTCCCGTGGTCGGGCCACGACTACAATTCAAACAAGCTAATCAGTGAAATACTCGTACTATGCACTAACAAAAACTCGGTAGCATTAATTAGGTATCCAACTACCTATAAGCGTAGATAATGTTAATTACAGAGACGATCAGAATATTCAGAATAGAATAGAATACTTATATACAGTTGATACCTTTTGAACGCTTTGCCTCTCGCATCAAAATGTTGCCTACACGCCATACCTCTACTACCTAGTAAATAACGAAAATAAACCTTATCTGTCAGCAGGACAATTACTTTGACAGCGTCCGCCATAGCAACTTTAGGCGTTGCTGGCGTCGTGGGCACGACAGCACACAACGCCTTTAGGCGTTCTTGGCGGTCAAAGGGTTAACACATGGCACCCTGATAGGGCAAATTAGTCTTATGTCTAGTTATATTAGTAGTAGCAGAATACCGACCGACGACGGTTGACGACCGGTTTGGCCTAGTCGGTAGTGACCCTGCCTGCTACGCCGCGGTCCCGGGTTCGAATCCCGGTAAGGGCATTTATTTGTGTGATGAGCAGAGATATTTGTTCCTGAGTCATGGATGTTTTCTATGTATATAAATATTTGTATATTATATATATCGTTGTCTGAGTACCCATAACACAAGCCTTCTTGAGCTTACCGTGGGACTCAGTCAATCTGTGTAAGAATGTCCTATAATATTTATTTATTTATTTATTTTATATTGGGTTTCACTAATCAATACTTGAATTTAAAAAGTCGCAACACTATGAACTACTGACTCGCAATTCGTAATTATTCGCTTGCTTGAGTCTCAATTGGTTCAGCACAAGTGCGCTAGATGTAGGTATGGACTCGCGAGCGAGAACGCATGCTATACTAGACCTCTAGGTCTACATAAAACTCGTAGAGTTCGTATATTTATCATATGAATGCATACCGTAAACTGATACTGGTAAATTATTTTGCACAGAGCTTTATCGTCGGACACGTCGAACTCTCTTAGGATGTAGTTTTCGTAGCACGTTTCCGAGATCGACTTTACAAGTAGATCCCCGTAATATTCCTGAAGACCCGATAGAGGCCAATAACGTTCACATTTTTTCTGTAAGAAAAAAAAGTAACTTAATGGTCAAGTGAAAATATTTGGGAAAGTCTCCCTATGGCGTTTTTTATGTTCAATTTATTCCCATGTGTTACGAATAGCACACACTTGCTGGTCACTAGAATAAAAATGTATTACAGCCTGACCTGAAATACATATTATGACTATTGTCAGGAGGGCGCTGCTATTCTGATGTATGCGGTGAGTTCAGTTTATAGCAAAAACATATTATGTACTCCGTATAGACAGACAAAGTCTAAGAAAAATAACGTACCTCAGTACCATACAGAAAAAGGCATGGTGGCCTAGATGGCGTTACACCTCTGGGGTACGCTCGGCTAGATGGCACTAATATTAATATTTGACATTTTAACACATATCATGCTATGAATATGGGCCAAATTGTCAAAACTGAGATGCAAAAGTTTTGAGCCTGTGTCCAGAGATGGCAGTCTATGCACTGTGATTACACATTTTACTTCGACAGTAACTCTCTACTTTGGTTTATAGTATGAAGAAAATAGTTGTAATGAAATTCCACAAGATGGCGCGTAGTCATGTTATGTATTTCTGGTCAGGCTTTATATACCTACAGGTTGGCAAAAGTAGCTTTGTCAGTAGAGCACTGGCTAGTAGAGTAGGTACTTAACCCCAAAAAGAGGAAATTTGGGGTTTTGAAACTACACCAGTTTCAAAATGTTAAAAATTAACCTATACACTATGTAACATAATTGCCGAAGATAAATCCTACGGCTTCTATAGTACCTTTAATTTTCATGGTGTTTATTTTAAAAAAAGGAAGTGGTATTCGTAACCGCTATTCGATACCGGTTATGCTCTTAAATGGATCACCAGCATTAATGTTACATCCTGTATAGGTCTTTCAATTAGCAATTCTGCTATAAGGTTGATTATCTTTCAGACTATATTATATTTTTTATATATTCAACCTTAAAGGAGAATGGATTTACCCAAGTTTGAATCTAAGCGACACAATTTCGGAAGGATTTTCTTAAGTCGAAAAAGTGTATTTCCAATACTGAACTGCAAATAGTGTCATCGAGGCTTACCTTGCCTCGTTCAATTTCATTTGTAATCATAGCTATAACTCTAACATCTTCTTGCCACACCATTCGCCAGAAATCGTCCTTAGTAGTTGGCAGGCAGCCTTGTGTGACGATATATAACTTGTCTTTAACTGAAACATATGCAAAAAGGTGAAAATAAAATAAAAAGTAATAAAATAAAATGGTGGTATACTAGTTTAACACTCGTACCTGCATCTTGACATAAATTCCCATTTATCTTGTCCATGTTCATATTGCGCCGGACCACCATAAGCGCGTCGTCCGACAGAGATTTAGAAACAAGTGTAGTCTTAGAGAGATCCTCGGCAGCAATTATAGCTAAAATAAAATAAAAAACTTGTTATAAGTATTTTACTTTAGAAAGTTAACGGCGCACAAAGTAAAATATTAAAATATATAATACGGCCAGGCCCCGTAGCCGAATGGCATTTCTGCGACGCGAAACGAAATCGAAACGCCGCAGAAAGGTAGTCTGGCTCTTGTCGCGCCAATACGCAAGAGCAATAGAGATACATAGCTACGAAAGAGATATTATCGTGAGCGTTTGTGCATTCGGCTACGCACACGGAGTTTATTTATTTATTCAAGGAGTACCAACAGTTGTTTACACAGATAATACACAGAGTTGTTGGTTTATGTAAGACGGAAAGCGTTACTGCACGGGCTAGCTGATGGAACCTCTATTGTGCTGTTTGGAATAGAAAGAGTGAAAGTTTACATTGCAAGCTGTCCAGGCTTTCGGTAGAGGAGTGCAGGGAGGCTTGCAGGCCCGCGCCGGCGCGCACATAACTCGCGTTGATGTAGCTCGAGCGCTCGCCAACGCCGCTCGGCCGCAGCGCTACCCGGGTTTGATCATCTAAGTACACAACAATGGGGGATGTCTGAAAATTTTAAAATCGCCTGATATTTTTTTTGGTGATAGGAATAAGCATTTCTATTTACAGAAAAAAGTTACAGATTTTTTGGTAGCACCATACATTTTATAAAAATAAAAACGTGTTGCTCGACTGCGCGTACGACCCACTTCGGCAGTTATGAGATTTGTCTTAGTCTTTAAAAAAATTCCATTTTGAATCTGTGCTGGCCACAGACACTGACAGTTGATTGTCAGCTTGACATTTTTCTCGGAGAATTCATAACCATATCTGGTGAACTATTTATTACTGTTTTCGACTCATTTTCTCTCCCTGGCCTCTGATTTTGCCTCCTTCTACGACTACCTTCGCTCTCGAACCCCGGACGTTGATTTTACTGGCTTAAAACGACGACCTTTGATATTAACCTCTGGACCTGATTCTGCTTGCATTAACGAAGACGTTTGCTTTTAAACACTGGACCTGATCCTGCTGAACTGTTTACGATCCGTTTTGCCTCCCTGACTTCTGATTTTGCTTGATATAAGGACGATCATCGCTTTTAAGTTCCGGACACTATTTGTTATAATGAATACAAGTACATAAACACGATATAAGGATCCCAAAACATGCTTTATACCAACTTGTTCTAAAACCAACCAGAAAAACCCAGATTTAAAATTGTTCATATTAAGAAAGGAGCTGAAGGAAAGTTGGTGTCAATAGGTTGGCAGGAACTGCCCAACCAGAGTGCGATTTTGCTGTGAAGACCACTTGAGTGTAAGATACCGTGTCTTGTTTACCAACCTTAAAATGCAGTTACACGCTGGCAATAATATCATAAAAAAGAAAGCCATAAATATCTGACACGGTGGCATTTTATAAAATGTGTATTTTTTGGATAGACCAATAGGAAAAATATGGTAAAATACATTTTTTTTTATAATTTGCAATGTCCTATAATAAAATATAATTGATTTATTTTATTGTGTTGTTTTATTTTACTTCTTAGTTGTAGGTGTGTGTCATGTGTGTCGAGTTACTGTCAAGTTACTATCAAATTCAGTCGGCTATGGCTTTCCATATTCTTCTATGGCCCTCCATACTGTTAAAGCATGATTAACGATTAACAGCACTATAGTAGATTGTGTTACGAGGGAGCAAAATTGCATATTTATAGCGAGGATATAAATTGAATTGTGAACAAAGTGAAGTATTCTATATGTAATTGAATACTGAGTGTAGCTACTGGGATTCGAAAAGAAAGGGTTATTTTATTCCCTGCACTTTTCCTCTTTGCTATTAGGGACCAAAGTGATACTTTTCCCTTCAAGGACACATTTTTTTTACATGGTTACATAACATACCATTTTTTATGTTCATATAACATATCATTATATATAAATTTCCTAAAAGTTGATGTTAATATGTGTAGCAAATTTAATTCCACCTTGTGTCTTAACACTTGAATCCCTCACTACGCTCAGGATTAAATTTAAGAATACCTTGCTACACTCAAGATATATATCTCATTTTTCTCCCTTGTTGCACAATCTACTATTGCTACCATTTGACACTTATTTTTTCATATCATATAAGCAAAATACTAAAATATGAATCAGGTCTGTTGTAAAAATATTATGCACTTAATCGACACAATTTTTTTATACATAATATTAAAATATGTTACAACATAAAAAATTAAATGTTCTCATAGCAATATAGGTATTAAGATTTATAAGATTATAAGTATTAACATTTTTAGTTATTAAGAACTATATTTGCAGTGCCCTTACAGGGTTCATAGCTGTGCTATACCTACTGAAATGTACCAACTTATGTACCTATGATAGCAATAAAGAATTACTGATTATTACTTATGTGCAAACACTTTCCGTGGCGTTAATATTTTATACAGGCCAGACAAAGTTATTGAACAGAAAAGTGTCACTTAATTCCCTCCTAACAGGGCCGAAAAGTACCCTTTCTGAATGGGTGATGTGAAAAGCAGTAGGCGTCACATCGCAAACTCATTTCCTTTTTGAGCACTAACTACTTAAAGCAGACAATAAACCAACAATCTAAAGTTATTTGTTTAGGGCACAGGTCCTTCTCTAGTTCTCATCTGTAGGCAGGTGCGCTTATGAATCACTACTAGGAGTTAGCCTGTTTTCACATTACCCGATCCAATATCGGATGTCGGAAGGATTTCAATGGAAAAAATCCAAGACGACGCCTGTAATGTATGGGATATCGGTCCAACATC
Organism: Leguminivora glycinivorella; assembly: GCF_023078275.1. NCBI lineage: Eukaryota > Metazoa > Arthropoda > Insecta > Lepidoptera > Tortricidae > Leguminivora > Leguminivora glycinivorella. The sequence continues at coordinate 32,047,915 of NC_062998.1, forward strand.
TGGTATTAGATCGAATAATGTGAAAACGTACTTATGGGTGCTAAAATGAGTAATAATGTTAATATAGATCAAGACAAATTTATGTTTATTACACTCTAATAACATGTAGTTGCACTTTTCAAAATTAATGGGATACACATTCTCTGTCCAAAATATCTCTGCATCTTTCATCAATTTCTTCTTCACAGGCATTGTGTTTGTCGCTGTTCCACATTTTGGCAAATTAGATGAACTAGCTCTTACAAAATCGCTAGTACCTATCCACGTTTTCCCAATTCAATGGGCTTAAAAATTGTAATCAGGTCCGGGGTTCAACGTAAAGGCCGTCGGCAGCAAGCAGGGCAAGCACGCGTCTTCGTTAATGCAAGTAGAATCAGGTCCAGGGTTTAAAATCAAAGGTCGTCGTTTTAAGCCAGTAAAATCACGGTCCGGGGTTCGAGAGCGAAGGTAGTCGTAGAAGGAGACAAAATCAGAGGCCAGGGAGAGAAAATGAGTCGAAAACAGTAATAAATAGTTCAGATATGGTTATGAATTCTCCGAGAAAAATGTCAAGCTGACAATCAACTGTCAGTGTCTGTGGCCAGCACAGATTCAAAATGGAATTTTTTTAAAGACTAAGACAAATCTCATAACTGCCGAAGTGGGTCGTACGCGCAGTCGAGCAACACGTTTTTATTTTTATAAAATGTATGGTGCTACCAAAAAATCTGTAACTTTTTTCTGTAAATAAAAATGCTTATTCCTATCACCAGAAAAAATATCAGGCGATTTTAAAATTTTCAGACATCCCCCATTACAATTAAGACATTTTGAGACATCCAAATGTTAAGATTCTATATTAGTTGACTGCGCAACATGTTTCAGAGAGGCTAGGCCTCCTTTTTACATCAGCTTCTCGTGACTTTGATTGCGTGCCATATCATTGATATGATACCATTAAAATAGGATTAATTTCAGTGCAAGAATGAAGAGGTAGGTAAACAGGGTAATTGTCAATTTAATACCCTACTTAGTATATTTATATGGTAATTATTCATCAACTTACACGGAAGTATGTTCTTGTATCTATTTTTCGTAATATTCTCTGGTTTATTTCCCTCGATCGTTGTAAACACGTGTCTGTCTTCCAACATCTTTATCGACTGGAATTCCCCTTCAAATCCATTTTTCTTATCGAGTTTTTGCGAATCTTCAATATCCTTGAACAAAAAGTACCTAATTAAATAATTAACACTGTCGCCAGAATCACAATGAGTCATTTTGCATAGAACTGTAACAGACGTAGGTAGGCGATTATATTAAGTAAGTAAGTAAATATTCTTTATTGCACCATTTTACATGTTATAAATATACAGAATGTTGAGTGAGACTATAACTAGGTAACAACAGGCGGTCTTATCGCTAAAAAGCGATCTCTTCCAGACAACCTTAGGGTAGCTGGAAAAACGGAACAGAAACAAAAGTTAACAGGCAGTGCAAGAACAATAAAAAATATAGAGAAAACCAACACAAACACACATACATATATACCGAATCATAAATTAAATATAACAAGATCATACCATCCCATACATTAAAATGCGACCGCCTAAGACCGCGCTTACACTCCACCACACATAGATGGCGCCACAAAAAAAATGTCTTGTAGCTTTCGATTATACTTGTAGATGGCGTTAAGTGTCACTTTTGACATAGATTTACGGCTCGGAATTGACACTTAATGCCAATCTACAAATAATCGGTGGCAACAGGGCATTTTTTGTGGCGCCATCTATGTGTGGTGGAGTGTAAGCGCGTTCGTAGGCGGTCGCATTTTAATGTATGGGATGGTATGATCTTGTTATATTTAATTTATGACCGAATACATAAATAAATATACCTTACATATACATAATACCGCCTGTTGTTGCTTAATTTCTTGTTTGATCTTATTTGTTGTATGTAATTACTTAATGTGCACAATAAAGAATATTATTATTATTATTAATACATACATACATACATACATAAATACAATAAATAAAAATGGCAACTTAAGATAGAGATAGATAGTATAATTTAAGCTGATTTTTGAAAATTGGAAGAGATTTTGCTAGTATTAATTATTTTATTAAGTAGAGATCGGACAACTGGTCATTCTAACAACATAAGGTTCATTATTCCGAAAACGTCATACATATGACTACCAACTGTCCGATCTCTGGCGGTAAGTCAGTGTTAATGTTGTCTCCTGATCTCCCTGCAATACCTACTCTTTAGAATAAACACGTACATAAATCGCATTCATAAACAGCGATATAAACTCGTCTATTAAGAACATATACCCACTTAGGTACTCGTAAATAATTATGTACTCTGTTAGAAGTATTTATCGTTTTTTTCCAATAGTATTCATTCATTAATTTATCATAGGTATAGGTATATTATTGTAGTATTCGCATGGCAATAGTAATCATTATTTACTATAATTATGTACCTAGTTTATTTTAGCGTTAAATAAAATAAGTATTAATAATCTCGAAGAACTGAAAAATATAGTAGATATACAACCTGTTTTTATTGAATTCCGTTAACTTTAAGGGAAGGTTCTTTAGATCAAATACAATTAATTTGTCTAAGAAACTAGCGTCTTAACTCTTACGGTTATCGAGTTATTAAAAAAATAAAGATAATTACTGAACACGTGTGTGACAAGCTTTACCAATTCCTAATGTTATTTGTTTTGACATGTGCCGTCAATCACTTGACACTAACTTGAATGTTATTGTTAAGGGTCTCTCACACTAATAAATTCATTACACTAAAAAATTTTTTTTTGCGAATTTAACTAAAAGTGATATACGGGGTTGTTCCTGATAATGAACCTAGCTACGTGTCGAATTTAACGGAAAACAAAAAAAACACGGTGTATACAGTCACCGTCACAAATAAGTGATGATTTCTGTACCTTGTCGCTTTTAATCGTTTGACAATTTCGTAGAAATGCCATTTCGTTATATACTTTGGAAACCTGATTACATGTACCGACATGAATCAGGTTTATAAGAGATACAGGTGACTAAATTATTTTAAGCCTTTCCAATAAATTGGTCAGTTTCTTTCTTTAGCTTAAAATCAAAATATAGCATCATCAAAACAATGTTCTGTGAGCGGCGAGCAAGCACGGTCGCGTGATAAAGGGTATCGCGTTACTTAGTCCGTAATTTTCTCACTATTTTTAGTGCGATGCGGCTCATCGGCTAAGATTTATCACACTAGTATGCTACGCCCGCAGGGGAGCGTTTTATACTGTCTCGTGTACCGGGAGACCTTTCTCTGAATGCAGCACATGGTGTTAGGCGCGCAAATGTTCGTTCAGCACCGCCAGCTCCGAGAATTGCTCGCCACTACCTACGTTGTACTTCTTATGCTGTACATCATGAAGTACAAGTGCCCTCGTGTACCTGCATCTGGGAGACCTTCCTCTGGATGCGGTGCGCGCGCAGGCGGGTGCCGGAGACGGGCTGCAGCAGGCGCAGCTCCTCGCCGGCGCCCGTCACCATGGGGTAAGCACGCAGGTGTTCGATCAGTCCCGCCAGCTCCGAGAACTGCTCGCCGCTGCCAACGTCGTACTTCTTGTGCTGCGGACAACAATGAGTTAAGTATCCTATATTTGAGGCCTAATTTAAAAATTACAAATATTTTGAAATTATTTTTTCGACTTGCTTTGTTGAATAATTTGAAGAAAGTGCAAATTAACTCGAACCTATATAGCTTATTTATAACTTTTATTTTGTTCTTTGTCTGAAAAAGAGGTAAAACATGAGTTTTACCGCTAAAGCAAAATAAAATCTACCTATTGTGAAAATCCAAAGGAAAATTCTCTTTATTTCTTGATGAATTCAAAATCTCAAATATTTAAGTACACAAGCCTTTACTCATCCGTAAAGACAAAATATACGAGCATTATTTATTTGCAAACGTTTCGTTTAATGACCATACATCGGGGTTTTCGGAGCGGGAACGTTTGACAATTAGCCAAAGAGTATTTACTTAAAAACAGATCGTACTCTAGTAGGTTTCTACCGAATGAATAATTGATTGAAAAACAAATAAAGATTAATCATACATATAGGTACATATTTTATAATGGCCATTCATTATCAACCTCTTCAGTTAAGTCTATTCATTTATAAATAAGAAAATGCTTCATAGTTTATTCTGAAAATCGTGTCAACTATTAAATTTACAGCAGGTAATTAATTAAAGTTTTTTTTATTGTTATTTTATAAGCAGAGATCGGATTTTTGTGCGTCATCTCATACTTATATATTAAAATGACGTAAGTCACTAAGAATGTCGCAAATCCGTCCAATCTCTGCTTAAAAGTTATAAGACTTTTACGGAAATTAAAATAAAACTTTGTCACAGATTGTATACAACTCGCAGAGAGGTAATTATTCATTAGGCATAATATGATATTTTCTTAGACTAACGTATCTGTTTATCTTTACTCTATCTCAAATCATTCCCGCTCCGAAAACCCCGATGTATGTTAATGACAAAAATTACTGCAGGTGAAAATATACAGCCATACAAACTTAAAAATGATTACTGTGCTCTTAAATGTACCAACACACTAAAATAATGTATTACCAAAATTTTATTAATCACTTCACTTTCACAACTGAACTTTGTATATTTTTAAAACTTCTTTCGTGTAGCCGGCGATGTTTCTTGAATAAAGTTCGCCCGGGAGCTGCAGACCTGACCGAGTGCGTCAGATGCACTCTGCGGGAATAATCTACAGATCGATGGTGCGAGTGAAACCGACGAATGCATACGCCTGCATGCATCGCACTGTTCGCTCCGTCACTCCGCCACCAGGGAATAAGATATGAATCTATCTCATACAAATAGTACACTACACATGTAAACAATGTTTTACTCATAGAATTAGGATGATAAGCGTAAGCAAATTGATAGGTCTGTGGTTTTCTCTCTTGTCTCAAACCCCATCAAATTCTTAAAGCCTTGATTTTATTTGTTAAAAATATAGTTCTTTGGTTTTACAAATAAATAAATATTGGGGACACCTTACACAGATCAATTTAGCCGCACAATAAGCAAAGCTTGTACTATGGGTGCTAAGCGACGATGTGCATACTTAAATACATACTTATATACATAGAAAACATCCATGACTCAGGAACAAATATCTGTGTTCATCACACAAATAAATGCCCTTACCGGGATTTGAACCCAGGACCGCGGCTCAGCAGGCAGGGCTGGCAGGGTCACTACCGACTGAGCCAGACCGGTTGTCAAGGAGGCAAAGAGGTTGTATACATGATCGCACTCGCCAAAGTTGATACCCGAGCAAGTGAAAGATTTCCATATTGAACCGCGAGCGTAGAGAGTGATGAAAATGTGTAATATTGCGTTACGAGGGTTTCGATGTACGTAGGTTAAACAAATTTCACCACCGAGTATAAAACAACATTCTCAGCACACCGCACACTAGGAAAATATTAACTGTAAAATTTCAATCTAAATCAAATCCATCAATTTATTTTACAATTTAAACGCCAATTAAATTATGTTTACTTGACGCCTAAGCTGGCTGGAAAAAGACCTGGTAAGTTAGTTTTTTTCCCCTCACTAGCTCGGAAACACGTGTTTTGTCCTTTAATACCAGCAGGTAAAAACGCATTTTATCCACTAGTGGGTAAAGTAATTTGACCTTGAATAAAGTCAAATTAACTGCTTTAAAATTGATAAAAGTAGGTGAATCTAGTAATAAAGATGATTTACCACCTGAGGAACTACTGGAAACAGTGATAAACGCATTTTTTGCGTTGTAATTTCCTCGCTATAGTGAGGGGAAAAGTTTTGTGTTACACTCGGGTGCAAATGTATTTTACTTCTCGTGTGTTGAAAAACGAGCAAGTGAAAGGATTCTATAGTTGAACCACGAGTGAAGCGAGTGGTTCGAGAATAGAATCCTGAACTTGCGAGTTTTCCACACTCGGCGTTAAAATACAACTTTTCCCCCTTGTATAACAAATAAACTATTCCCGTGTTGGTGCGGTAAAAATGTTCTTTCACTCGGTGGCAAAATTTGTTTTACCTTCGTACATTGATACCCTAGCAATACACAAGATTACAATTTTCGAATCACTCGCTACGTTCGTGGTTCTACACCGTGTTTTTTTTGTTTTCCGTTAAATTCGACACGTCGTTAGGTTCCTTTTTAGGAACTATCCTGTATATCACTTTTAGTTAAATTGGCAAAAAAAAATTTTCATCGTTTTCATACATAATAAATTAATTTATTAGTGTGAAAGACCCTTAAGAATTACATTCAAGTTAGTGTCAAGTGATTGACGACACATGTCAAAACAAATAACATTAGGAATTGGTAAAGGCTGTGATGTACGTGTTCAGTAATTATATATCTTAATTTATTAAATAACTCGATAACCGTAAAAGTTAAGACGCTTATTTCTTAGAGAAATTAATTGTATTTGATCTAAAGAACCTTCCCTTAAAGTTAACGGAATTCAATAAAAACAGGATGTATGATTGATTGAAACAACATGTGTGATTGAATAAATTGTGTGTTTAAAAGTGCTTCTTGTGAGCCTATTTGAACAAAGAATATTTTGACTTTACTAAATAATAACCGCCTATTTTTCACCTGCATTATGGGGTAAATTTTAATAGGTATACTACTACTACACTGGTCGCAAACAATCATATGACCCGCCTGTAGAAGCCGTCATTGCGAGGCTATGCGTTTTTTTCCCTGCGCTTTATCGAATCTAACACACCGCAGCATCACCTTCACACCGTAAATGATTGCAGCACGGGAAGCATGGTCGCGCGATAGACGATAAAATAGCAGACCGTCCCTGTCGCACTATTTGTAAGTGCGATAGGGACGGCCTGATATTTTATCGTCTATCGCGCGACCATGCTTCCCGTGCTGGTGACAAAAATACAGCCTGTGTACCTATAGGTAGTTGTCGTAAACGTAAACTTACTTTATTTAATTTATGTCACTGTCCAACGTTAACAACAATGGTATGATGTGGAGCAGCCTGCACAAGGTTCTTAAATGATTCTGACCTTACCTGCGGCAGTTTGTGGCCTTCTGCGAGAAACGAGATGCCGAATACTAAGTGTTCGGTAACAGGTTTCACGGGCTGTCGTTACAGTGTAGTTGAAGATCAATCAATTATTAATACTTTATTATTATGTCTTCCAAATCCAGTTTCCATGGAATTATAGGTAATTTATAGAAATAAAAACAAGTGGAAGTAATATTATCAATTGATAAAAATAACACTTGGATTTTGCGCAGTTTAAATAACATTAGCATATGTAAGTAAGGTGTAGTAAACATCAACATGCCTCATACCCACCCACATACACGCGATGGACTGTTTTTTTAGGATCGCTTATTAAGGAGAGCATTATGAAATATACTAATTCAAATATTATTAATGAACAGGTAAACGATTATTTAATCGTATATTTCTATTCTGGGAAACCTTTTTTGTTGTCCTTAGATTCAAAGAGCTCGCAAATCTGAGCGGAAATAACACAAAAATTCTAAATTGCTCGTTGGAAGTATCTACAACTTTAAATCGGAACACTTACCCAAAAAAACACTGCCAGTGTAACATATAATGGCCATACTAATTGCCCTCAACTAGTATTCCTCGTGAGCCCTCTAGACCCAACACGTTGAATCATGGTCTTTATTTTATTGCATCCTTCAAGTCTCCTTCGGAGTTTAGTTTTCTAACTTCATGTAAAATAAAATGAAATCAGTTACCGATATGATTTACCGTATGAGTTAATAGTTAATATACATTTCCAAATAAATTAGAGTTAAGTGTGATGAAGTCCTAAAAAAGTCCATAATTACTTTATTTCATAGCTACTCTAATAAATTGTAATAGTTATTTGTTATACAAGGGGGCAAAGTTGTATTTTAACGCCGAGTGTGGAATTGAAAAACGAGCAAGTGAAAGGATTCTATAGTTGAACCACGAGCGAAGCGAGTGGTTCGAGAATAGAATCCTGAACTTGCGAGTTTTTTAACACACGAGAAGTAAAATACATTTGCACCCGAGTGTAACACAAAACTTTTCCCCTCACTATAGCGAGGAAACTACAACGCAAAAAAATGCGTTTATCACTGCTTCCAGTAGTTCCACAGGTGGTAAATCATCTTAATTACTGGATTCACCTACTTTTATCAATTTTAAAGCAGTTAATTTGTATTTATTCAAGGTCAAATTACTTTACCCACTAGTGGATAAAATGCGTTTTTACCCGCTGGTATTAAAGGACAAAACACGTGTTTCCGAGCTAGTGAGGGGAAATGGATATTTTTTTGTTTAAAGAAAATTAACCCAAGCCTCAAGGGCCTATTTTAGATATTAGCTAGCTTTTAAGTTTAGTCTTAGTTTCTTATATAATTATGTAGATATGTTCATGTAAATAAAGAATTGATTTCACCCAAAAGACCATCGTTGAGAAGTTGATACCTATTACCTACGTAGTACCTATCTGCATTAGAGTAGTGTGAACATTGTCAACAGTATTTGGCGAAAATATATGCATTCGGGAGACACGTATATTTAAGATTAGTAATTCCTACCTACGTTCTTAATACGAAATCAACCAAAGACATTCAATGACCCGGCCTAAAAAATGGCAGCGACCGCGGAGGCAGTTATGTATTACTCCGCTGTGTAGTGTGGGAGGATTTGTCGAATACTTATACTTAGATTACTCAAATGACGAACAAAAAAATCTTGTCATCGGTAATCAACAGCGAACTCATTATTAACTATTCAGTTTTTTGTTCATTACCTACAAGCAAATGTGTAGTAACTAAACATTATAAATAAAATATTATCCCAAACAAAAGCTTCCTCTCCAAATACCTAGTTTCAAAGAACAATGTGTCATCAAGTCCAAGCCAGGGACATTGAGGATTATTTAGTTAGTTTTAAAAACAATAGTGAACAAACGATCATTCATCTACCTATATTCTGTGTAAGGCTAACTGACTAGGTACTCTAAGGATTTAGTTTGTTAGAGATCAATAAACTAATAAACTAAACTAAACTTTCAATTGTAACTAAGTATGTAGTATGTGAGTGCACCTTGATAATTTAGATAATATTTGATGTTTATTTAATAACGGTAATAATACACTCAAGGTGCCTTAACTGCTAAGATTGTAAATATTAAGGGCGAAGGAAGACGGATATTATAGACAATTAAATAGGTATAGGTTCCTACCGTCCTTTGAATGGGACGTAAATTGATTAATATGATTATAGTTCAGCAACAGAATGCACCTTGGAAATTCTGACTCATGGGGTTTTTGGATATAGATATTTTGATAGCTACAGTTACGAAACACGATCAAAATTATAACATACTGACTATCTTAACTGCAACGGGAAATGCCCGAGCGCGGGAATTCCAACCGGCAGAATCTTTTATCGCATTAAATTCGAACATAAAGGAGAAAATACATCAATGAAGCCAAATAGCAAGTGAATCGCTAATCAGGCTTTGAAACCTAATTACATATGTTTTTAATAGTTCACAGGACAGTTTAGTTTAAATGAAACCTAATATTATTACAATCAAGGAATCCTTACAATACGTTGCTTGGCAAGAATTATTAGAAGACAGATCTATAATTAATTGGCAGAGCTCCTTATTCGAGGATATAAATATTTATTTAAATTGTATTAATTCCCAATTTTTGTTATGTATTATTTACAATCCTGAATCTAAAGCTAACAAATGCCTCCGAAGTATGACTGCTTTGAAGGCAAATTAAATTGATAGGTTTTCTGATATTATTTTGAATCAATTCGAAATATTATCAGAAAACCTAAACCTTTTAAGCAATGAAATAAATACTATTGCCCTGTCCTAAGCCCTTATTTCTGAGGCTCTCCTTGTATGCTTTTACCACTGTCCCCGGTTCTGGGATACGGTACCGTCCACTCCTATCTCGTTAGGTCATTCGAGTATATTCTGTTACCGAATGTTGAGATAAATGTAAATACATAAATATAATAATAATTATTATAGAATATTCTTACACAGATCGACTGGATCTCTCGGTAGTTCAAGAAAGCTTGTGTTGTACTCAGTTGGGTACTCAGACAACGATGTTGCGTTAAATTCGAAAATTTCGGAATGCTCCATACATACTTCTACCACCCATTTAAGGGAGATGCTCCTAACCCCGGAAGAGACCAAAAGTAGCCTATGTCATTCTCCATTTCTTTAACCACCTCCACTTAAAAAATCACGTCAAATCGTCGCTCTGTTTTGCCGTGAGAGACGGACAAACAAACAGACACACACACACTTTCCCATTAATATTAGTATGGATATACATAAACACTTATATATGTACATAGAAAACATCCAACCTCAGGAACAAATATCTGTGCTCATCACAAATAAATGCCCCTGCCGGAATTCGAACCCAGGACCGCGACTTAGCAGGCAGGGATAGTACCCGCTAGGCCAGAGTCAAACCGGTCGTCAAACATATGGAGCGTAATTTCGGGTGTGACTTATGATGTCGTCTAAAAGCTGTCCCGAGAAATTGTGGGTTGAACCGTGGTTGAACCATTGTTGAACCATAGTTGAACGTAGCTCACCTGGCGACGGATCATGACGTGTGAGACGCGGCCGCGCGCGCGAACCGACAGCACGAATTCGCCGGGGTGCGCCTGCGACTCGCGCACCAGGTACGACCCATTCTTGCCTTTTTCCATTATTAACTGCTCTGCCTCCTTTGCCGACATCACTCCGTGAAACCACCTGTAACCATATTACCAAACACATAATACTTTATACTTATGACTTTCGTGAGAACTTTGCAAACCTGCGTTTGAACTTGTGTATATATGAAGAAGCTATGTTAAATGTCGTGTATTTCTAACAAACAGAAATAACAACATAAATGACGGCTACAATACGTGGAGAAGAATGGAAGGGGAAAGAAAAACAAATGAACAAGTATTGGAGCAAGTCGGGGAGAAGAGGTCTCTGCTAAAAAACAATTGAAAATAGAAGGGGAAACATGTTGGGACACCTGATACGGCACGATACTTACATAAAATCAATAATCGAAGGGTGAATAGAAAAGAGGAGAGGTAGGGGAAGATCGAGGCGTGCGTTTTTAGACCAACTTAAAGAGAAGACCAACGTAGTGACGTATCAGGACCTCAAAAAAGCGGCAGAGAAAAGAACGGAATGGCGCTTACTCCACAGACAAGAGCCTGGCTCTTAAATAATATGATGATGAATAATAATTACGGACCATTATCAATCAATATCTCCAAAAATAATTAACATATAATGAATTTCATTTAGAGTAGCTCAAACTGGCCGCAAGCGTTAACGACTTAAAAACTGGTGAACTAACTACGTCTGAATCAGGCTGGCATGAAACACAAAGAACCATGGAACTATCAACCGAGCTATCAAGATAATGAAGGCATCAAAAGCATCGTACTAAATCGTTATTGATTAATTATTATGCCTTGCGTACTAACAATGCTGCAATAAAATAAGAATTAATAAGTAGTTCTTATGTAGGAATGCATACTATTAGCAAGGACATCACAATTAAATCCTCCTGCACAATATAAATGTTAAGCAAGTAATGGGACGATGAGAAGCAGATAAGCGTGGTAAGTAGACAATAAAATTGTATATAGCCCTATTTTAAGTTTCCGAATGACAGTAAAATACGACGGGAAAAACTCGTTTAACCGACCGCTCCATTTCGTGTATTTCGTTTAATCATACCTCAACTACTAGCCGATTAAATCTCGACTACAAGCCGAAATTCCACTAACACGAGTAGTCTTTGTTTTAAGCGATAGGAGGCAAACGAGATGACAGCTCGCCTGGTGGTAAGCGATCACTGCCCGGTCATGGACACCCGAACCCCTATGACCATCAACGTTGCAGGTGCCTTGCCGGCCTTTAAGATGGGTATACACTCTTTTCTTGGAGGTTTGAAGGTCATACCACTAGTTTCCCAATTTCTAGCGCTAATATTTCAATATAAATTGTATTATATTTTTCAATATAAATTGCATTATATTATAAAATATATTATATTTTTCGCCGTTTTCCACAGATTTGCGATATAAGAAATCATGCGCTCGAAATTCAAAGATCACGTTATACCTTCGCGATTGTTTTAAAGTTTTTAAAAACAAAGCATAAAAATTAATTGAAACAGTCATCATTAAAGGGAGATTTCAAACAATTGTAAGTACGTAAACTAGCGGAAATACCGATTGTTGATATGTATCTATTGTAATTTTTATTTCATTTGACTTATTTCAGGTAATGACTAACGTTCTTTGTTATTCTTATTCGGAGAAATTGAGATGAATACTACTTATACCCGATACCTACCTACATGATACAATCATGTAGATTAGAAATAGTTTTTAATTATGTGATAAAAAAGATTTGTTTTCAATATCGAGTTTTGGCGGTGGAAGTGGGAGACGCCGTGACCGTGACTGCAGCGGCCTCGGTCTCAATGCTCGAGATGTTTTCGGCGCTGCCCACCACTGCCCTATTAGGAACTGATCGTTGTAGGCACTTCCGTTTTTTAGTATTTTTTATAAGACTATTGTCAGTGCCTACTTGTAATAGCTCTTTATTTCAAAATAATGGTGCTATTATTTAATTTCAGTACGCGTCGTAATTACCTACTCAAAATGTCAGAAACCGCCAACTGTTTAGTCCAACATAGGTATTTGCTTGAGGTCAGTTGGCACTGTTGGCAGAGAGGATGGTGGGTCCGGTTGTAGTAACTTTGCTTATTTAGATCGCTCATATTATTGGAATTGCAGGTTTGAGTATAAAAGAAAACATTATAAATACATCGGGGAAAACTAATTTATTTTCATCGAAATTAATTTATTATTTGGGTGAATCAACTTTTTCTTGCCTGTTATTGCCATGGTTACGGTCCCCTGAGTCACGCCGGTTTTACGAAAAATTATGCTACTTAAACTATGCAAACATGCATTTTTGTGGTGTTAACAAGCCCCTTCCTTAATTTGCCACCTACAAACATGGACTACTTGCATGCTTGCATAATTTCAGTAGTATAATTTTGCGTAAAACCAGTGTTACTCAGGGGGATGGCAATAAAAAGTTGATTCACCCATTTTCATTGAGACTAATCGCGTATAATTTAGTTTCAAGTCGTTTCGGTCTCTAACGTTTCAAGGACGGGATGGCGTTATTCCCGTGGTCTCGGAGTAGACTGGATAATGTTCAAGCCAACATGTTACAGCCACACGAGGTTTTTAAACTGCCATTTACAATTTAAAAAAATATGTGTAAGAGTCGTGAAATTCAAAACAGTGTTGACGGTCAATGAGGATCAATTTACTTGAATGTGCTGAAATTTGAAACCTATAACTAATTCAGAAAGATTGGTTTGCAGGACCACAACCCAGTATAAGGGCCTATTTTTACGTAAATTGTGTAATATGGAGTTCTGTTCAGATAACTCCGTTCCTTCAGAAGTATCTTACTAAATCTAACAAATGAATTCGCAAAGCAGCGTGATAACATAGGTAGTAGCAGTTAAATACAGAGATAAATTATACATATACACATTTTAATAGGTAGGTACTTACATGTTTACCTACCTGAGGAATTCCATTACAATGTAAACTACATGTGTAGAATGCAAACTGAACTAGAAGTAGATTATTATTAAATATATCATACCCATGAATATGGATAGGTGGATTATATTAACAATGCCTAAGAAAATGTCTTATATATCCATTATAAGTTAAAAACTACTCAGTTGAACTTACTTTTTCAGCATGAAAGCTTTGCTAAGTTCCTTGAGGACCGTGGAGACGATGGCCCCGGCCGCCGGCACGGCCAGCACCGAGGCGTCCATGCACGCGGCCAGTGCTGCCGGCGCCAGCACCCCGAGCCTGCTCAACCTGGGCGGATCCTTTGACATTACTCTAGATTGATATCTACTAGTAAAATATAGTGATTCCGAGATTTCCGCGCACGACCGTCACCGCCGAGCGATCCGCTTCGCACGCTGTTTGGAACTCAAGTGACCTCTGCGCGCACGCATGACTCGCGCAGAGCGCTTTACGGCCCTGCTGACGTGACATGCATTTGTTTTGATGTCTGTAAGCACTTCATGGGGATCCCGCTGGTCATAGCCTTATGTTTACCAGAGTTCAGTGGTGTAGGTACCTACCTAAATAGTAAACTTCAGCATCGTACACACTATAAAACTATCGAATAACGGATAAAACTTTCAGTAAGCGTACGTGTAACACATTTCAAAAGAAAAAATATTTTATTCTGTAGATAACCGCATTTGATAATTTTTCGCTTTGAAACAACTACTTGAGTTGAGTTTCACAGTAAACGTAATAGGTATTTATTTACTTCCCATTTGGCACAATTTCGCTTTAGACGACTCCGTGCTGCCACATATAACTAGTTAATGCACCCCTATAAAACTTGAAAGGTATGCCAAGTGAAAATTTGAACAAATAAATAAAATACGAAGTGGTACATGCTCATCAATTTGAGAAACAAAACTACTAGCAATAGTAGCAATTTGGTTGGGACACTCCCAATGTCCATTTGCCGAAAAATATACCTAAATACCTACTGCGCTTTGTATTTTAGACCCATCATGAAATTTTAAAATACTGAAAGATGACTTAAATACCTATATTGTAATCAATTAATCGGATTATAGTTACTTACCTAATCAGAATTCATACAAATATTTATTGTTTTTATACTTATTCAAATGCCTTAGCAAAGAAGGTTCGTCCTATGTTTCAGGTAAAACAAGGATACTAGGATTAGAAAAGATGCATAAGGGTTTTCTCTATACATTTTTAGCTATGCTATTTTAATACGCATGCAAACATGAAGTTTAATACGTTTTCGTGCTTTTCGTTGTTACTTACTCGTAGAAGGACAATAAAATTGATCGATACAAAATATGTAACAACAATTTTAATAGTATGAGAAAAAGATAATTCTTTGGTACATACTACTTTGAACTAATCCAAGAAACATTTTTCCTTAAGAACTTAGAATATGACGCCATGGCGTCGTGACGGGAATAAGTAATGGGCTCATCACACCCAGAAAGGACGGCCGTCGCAAACGAAGCGGACTCATCTACTTACTAAAGGAAGGTCACTGAACAAGCTTCAGTCACGTACTCACTGCTCACCAGTGAGTTACCTAAAAAAGAGTACTTACTAACCTCATTAAATTACTTAAAACTCCTAAAAGATAATACCTTACTTACGCATTTAAGATAAGTAATACTTAGTAGACCATTACGAATTACGATAGAAGTGCCAAAAATAGAAAATCATATTCGCACATACATATCGCACCTTTAGGATTGTACATTTTGAGATAAGATAAGATAATCATTTATTGCGAACCATGGTTACAAAGTTGTTTGCATATAGGTACATAGGATCACATGGCACCCTGGTGGGGTATGGCAATTTTTAATACATACTATTTAAACAATTACTAATTAGGCTTATTATAAGTGTGTATCTTCCATATACTCTTGGATAGAGTAATATGCCTTGTTCAATAGTAAATTCTTGAGCTTAGTAGTAAATAGGGAAGTTTTATCTACACATTTTATCTGGTGAGGTAGCTTGTTATATATCTGTATAGCTCTATAGTAAGGACCTCTTCTGTATATATCTAAAATCGGTTCTGGCTTAACAGCACATATAGACCTTTGTGACATAATTCTCTATTATAATTATGGCACTAGTGTGATAAAATAGCATTCGGTAATATGAACAGCTTTTCGGGGCGTCTACCTAAAATAATACATTACGATACAAGTGCGTAAAAAAGGAAGTTCGAAAAGAGTGGCCATAAATTAAAACACGACCGAAGGGAGTGTTTTAAATCGACACGAGTTAGGAATTTCCTTTTCGCACGTGTATCGTACGACGTTTTTCAGTACAGATAGCACTCCGAAGTTTCGACCTGGCATATAATGAACCACTTCTCGCACTAGTGCGTAAAAAAAACACCATCTGTACTGAAATAATATTTAATAGTAGGTACTGGATGTATATAAGTATATATATTGATTTAAACTAACACGATCTTCACTCATATTATTAAATTAAAACGGGACTTAATCGCGTAAAACTTACGTTTTATATTTAACCCGACGTTTCGGACATGACATTACGTCCGTGGTCACGGGTAGACTGGCTGGGAGTTGTATCAACATCTTCTAGCTGTACGAGTTTTTCGAACTACCCGCATGATTGTCATCAGTCACTTTTAATACGACATCCGATGGTATGAGACGGGAAGTTTTCTCACGTTTACACTTGCTAATCACTGGATTCCACGAAGAACGTAACGAACGTAACGTAACGAACGTAAGTTTTACGCGATTAAGTCCCGTTTTAATTTAATAATATAAGTATATAGTAAAAAAAAAAACAATTATAATCTTCATAAAAAAAACATACAATACATTTATTAGCTATTAACGATTTTTTTTCATCGTACCTATTTATATGTATTACAAAACATACTATTACTTAGCTACCTTTTCAGTTACGTTCCTATATACATTATCTTACAGGTTTAGCTAATTGCTTTCCTCGGGAGTCTTCTTTGGCTGAGTAATGCTGATGTCGAAAATGCTGGCTCCTCCCGAGAGTTGTCCCAACTGTCGCCTGGTGTAGGTGGGCGTGAAGCTATCTCTTGCGCCCGTTTGGCTCTGTTGGCGTCGAGCTGTCCAGTAATAATATGTTATTGGATCACGGGGACCCCAGTGCCTTGAGGGTTTGAAGGAGGACTTCAGCTTCTGAAAATATACATTTTTATTTTAAGTACGTATTTTTAATGTTCATACTTAATTTATAGTAAACAATAAATATATGTATTTTAAGAGAATACGCTTTCCCGAAGCATATGACTGTATTAGTTAATTTAATCACCTGTTGTTCTCTGCTGTATGATCAAAATTATATTGTTGTGTATGTATGTATTTTTATATGATTTTAAATTTATAAATTTAAACTGGATAGATCTAAAAGATACCTACCTACTGTAGCTATTAAATAAAAAAAATCTTAGATTGATACATTTTAGGATATTCCAACTGATATGATTATTAAAAGTAATATACCTACCTAATGTTTCCGAGGTCCTGATGGGGCCTATGTCGCATGATAGACAAGGTTTTTTCCTCAACAAGACGGAAGTTATTCAGGAAAAGTACGAGCATTTCGTGATAAGAATTTCGAAGCGGCTTACAAATAACAGGAAATCAAAACATTAGAACTAAGTAATTCGATAGTTTTTACAAGATTACTTATCCTCATTAGCTCATTACGGTTTAATATCTTACCCCTAAGAAATCGAATTGAACTTGTTTAGCAACAGACGCTGCAGCTAACGCGAAGAATGCTGTAGCGGCGAGTGATGCTGTAGTCAGAACAGTAATTGCTTGCCATGGGGCCTGTGTCCATTGTTGGTCGTCGAGGAATATGGATACCAGCCACCACACTGTGACCGGCAGCACGGCAGTGGGCGCGGCGAACCAGCCAACCACCCAGGGTTTCGCTAATGCCCGCCCTGTTAAAAATTCCACGTCCTCCACCAATGGCTTCCAGCCTGTATTTGAAAGAAGGTATTGTTTGTTCACTTGGTTAGTAGTAGGTACACATTAAACCTACCTACACCAATTTAACACACCTGAAAATATATTTAGATTACAGGCATCTTCTGGGCGAGCTCATTCCATCGTAGGCCACGTATTTGCCTTTGGCTAGTCTGTGGCCAAGAGTAAGCCCATTCATAATATAAAAAAAAACATAGTTTAAATAGGATACAAAAAGTTTGTATCGTAAGGTAGGTAGGAAATTAGAAAGACTGCAGACTGCTAGAAGGTATTAATAATAAGTCAGTCGTTCTGAATCAAATTATTTTATTAAATATTTTTTGATTTGTTTTTTTGTAAGCCATTCTGATTAAGAACCGACAACTTATATCTTATGACTCTTGTGATATTATTCTTAGTTTTGTCCGAAAGTCGTCATTAAAGATGAAATCGACATTGACGGTATAAAGCACCACTAAATACAAAAACGAAATAAGGAAATAACATGCACCTACGACATTAAAACTTACCGTAAATGAATATGAAAGCCAGAATTTCTAATACAGTCGCTATAGAGATGAGAAGCGGAACCGCCGTGTCTTCTAGCATTGACAAAGCGGGCAGTCCTCCTACCAACACCCCCAGCGCTGCCGCCGCACCGAAGAACGAGAGCGTGAACGATATCAGTCGCCACCCTTGTCCACCAACCCGCCGGAAGTTGTCGTACAGTGGAAACAGTTGGACTAGCTGAAACATTGCAATCGATCAGGCACCAACCATTACGTAGCTTTGTTCAACGTAAATGGTATTAAATTAGAAATATTGTTACCTAATTCATTTTTTATGTAATCGCTACGATTTTTTCTACGGAAGGGACGGTATTGACGACCGGTCTGGCTCAGTCGGTAGTGAGCCTGCCTTCTAAGCCGCGGTCCTGGGTTCGAATCCCGGTAAGGGCATTTATTTGTGTGGTGAACACAGATATTTGTTCCTGAGTCATGGATGTTTTCTAGGTATATAAGTATGCATTTATTATTTAAGTATGTATATCGTCGCTTTAGCATCCGGGCCATTTTTTTCAAAGTTGTTCACCCCACTTTTTTTGGATTTGGAAATTTTTATGTGGTTTCCACTCATAATCGCGAGCTCTTTCAATTCTAATAGGAGAAAAAAAGTGTCCCAAGGTTTTTTCCCATTCCGTTACCATTTTGTATGGCGGTAACGAAATGGAAGGTTCAAAAAAATCTATGGAAATCTTGGGACATTTTTTTTCTCCTATCAGGATCGAAAGACCTCGCGATTCTAAGTATTAATCGCGTAAAAAAATACCCATGTTACAAAAAAGTGGGGTGGACAACTTTGAAAAAAATGGCCCACCCATAATACAAGCTTTGCTTAGTTTGGGGCTAGGTTGATCTGTGTAAGGTAATATCCCCAATATTTGTTATTATATT
Organism: Leguminivora glycinivorella; assembly: GCF_023078275.1. Classification (NCBI taxonomy): domain Eukaryota; kingdom Metazoa; phylum Arthropoda; class Insecta; order Lepidoptera; family Tortricidae; genus Leguminivora; species Leguminivora glycinivorella. The sequence goes on from NC_062998.1 coordinate 32,067,109, forward strand.
ATTATTATTTATTTAAAAAGTCTTTACCATAGAAATGGTTCCTGAGAAGAATAACAAGGCGTACACAAGTATCGGCCATATGATGTCCAGACTGTGATCCTCCGCAGCTCGGTACATCTGCACGAGCACAGCCAGGGCCGTCTCGTCGCGGTCCTCGCCGCCCGCTATGCTGAACCAGAACACTGCGCCGAACCAGCTACATGCCACATTCGCGATGAAAAGTACCCAAGTCGTTCTAAAATGCCAAGAAATTATAGGCAAAAATTATAATTTAATGAAAACTTTTCACCGTAACTCAGTTGCTTTGCACTATGTCACAGAGTTCTTATAGACAGTATATCTCCATCATCAGATCAGCTTGGTTGTGGCATAATAAATAATATATTGTCACCGAACATACTTATACACCGTGTTTCACTTAACACTAAAAACCTGAAAACAGTGTGTTCAGAATCGAGAGTAGAATCGATTCAGCTATATCTTGATGGGGGTAATATTTTTATTTAAATTTGTATTATTAGTTATTTTTTACGTGCCTATTCTATTGTACTCGTAAGACAACATTGTGTATATCGCATTGCTAGAGGTTGTTTACCTTTTTCAGTATTTAGGGGTATTAATACTGGCTGGTTACTTGGACGATTATTTTTTCGCTACGAGTTTGACGTTGTTTGTCAGTTTAATCTTAATGTTTATCTAAGTCATAACAAATTGAACTCGTACCTAATTACAACCTTGTCATTTTAAACATTGGGTTTAAATTTGCTTACTGCGATTACCTGTCCAATTTGAAGTTTACTGTGACAAAGCTTTAAAGTGTTTTACAGTGACATCTGAGCTGTCTATTGGTAAACCTTATGTTGTTGCAGTAACGTACACAAATAAATAGTTTTGTGGTTTATGGTGGAAGTTAGCAATTATTTTATTGAGTGTAGAGCTAAAAGTCAAGTAGAGCTGTACAAAAAATTAAAAATTCATTTAAAAAAAAGTAACCATCAGATTAAAAGATGAATACTCTAGATGAGTTTAAAAAAATAAAAATCAGTTGGGGTGTCTGAGGTTTTGAGTGTTACCGGAAACACGGTGTATACCTATCGAAAGTTGGAAAATCTGTTAGGTATATTATATGTAAATAGATACTTGCGAGATGGCACCACACTTCTATGCAGCAGGAGAGGTTACCTTTTCTGTGCAGCTGATTTTTGTATTGACTGCATGAATTTGTCACAGACGTAATACGTTTACTATAAAAAAACATTCAGTCGAATTGAGAACATTCTCCTTTTTTTGAAGTTAAAACGATACATTAATATCTATATAGAAAACAACCTACTGTACAGCACAGTACTGTACTATATGTAGGTAATAAATAATGCATTATTTCATATACAAAATAAATAAAAGTTTATTGAGTCGGTATTTCCTTACCGCTCAACGTCGGCATTAGAATATATTGCTGAGCCGGACGTTATTAGGAAGCCGCCCGCCGTTTGCGATGACAAAAGTGCTTGAATGATGGCGCTGTGCCATATTTTCGACTCCGAATAATGGAACCAGTCATGTTGTCTTTGAAACGTTGCTAAATTGCTGCTACTCCCAATACAACTAGCAATCACAACCATAAGTATCAATACTAATGGTCCTAAGGCATATAAAATCCTTTTCATCAGTTTTACAGGGTTATAAAATCTGAAAATTAAAACAAGTATTGTGAATAGATTATTACTGTTAGTCTGGCTTCGCATCGCGTGACACATTTAAGTGTTATTTATCCCACTTCTGAAACTATAGAAAAATGTGAGTTATTTATATTAGGCATGTTACACGTAGGTACTAGAAGTCGAATGGAGTAGAACCTTTTAGGTTACCGCCCAAAAGGTACTTGCTAAATAAATATATGTACATACTTACTTACATAAAAGAAGCGCTGGTGGCCTAGCGGTAAGAGCGTGCGACTTTCGATCCGGAGGTCGCGGGTTCGAACCCGGCTCGTACCAATGAGTTTTTCGGAACTTATGTGCGAAATGTCATTTGATATTTGCCAGTCGCTTTTCGGTGAAGGAAAACATCGTGAGGAAACCGGACTTATTCCAACAAGGCCTAGTTACCCTCCGGGTTGAAAGGTCAGATGGCAGTCGCTTTCCTTAAACTAGTGCCTACGCCAAATCTTGGGATTAGTTGACAAAGCGGACCTCAGGCTTCCATGAGCCGTGGCAAATTCCGGGATAATGCAAGGAGGATGATTATACTTAGTACTTACATAAAAGGCAAAAGTATCCATAAAACTATTGTCAACATAGACAAAGCCAAGTAAGATTCAGGTTGTTCTATAAGCGGCGCCAAAAAAGTAGAACTGTAACAGAATAAATATGATATTAGTAAATATAAGAACTTACAATGTTCAAAAATATTATATGTTGTAGGTACCTATGTAAAAACATCGCTTACTTTAAACATGTTATTTCAGTCGATTCATATTTTTCTTCTTCCTGTCGATGAAAAATTAAACTAGTAAATTATTCTTGTGAATACATTGTACTTATGTATTTTTAAGTAAGTACTTCAGTTCAAAGTTGAGAACTTACTGATGTTGCAATAGGCTCCGTGCATTCCCATGCAGGAATAGTTCTATTTACAGTAAAGAGTAGATATATCAGTATCGAAAAAGCTACATATATTATTGAATATATACTTGCAATGTATGAAATTAGTAATCTAATGTAGCCAAGACCTGAAACAAATAACATTTTAGTAACGAAATTAAATAGTACCTACATAAGGTGCATTAGGGTAATTCCGAAAGTCATATAAAAACCACCATTATTTCCATCGTATCAAGATTCCCCTTTCGGAATTACCCGATTTTAAATATAGTCACATTCACATTGAGGTGCGTGTTACTGTCTTAGAGACCATTTAAGTACTTACTCGTAAGATGCCAAATTAGCGGGCACTATTATTGTGCCATTGAAATTATTCATGTAAGCTACAAATGACCCCAAATACCAAAACGGTTTTTGCTATGCTAGCTGTTTTTTAATTGTTTATAATAAAATGTAGAGTTCTGGCGCCTATGATGGCCCGGTTAATTTTCCCCACTTTCTACATTTCATACTATTCAGACTTTTATAATCATTAGTACCAACAACAAAACTGCAAGTTTATATGTATAAAAATGAGAAAATTAATAAACGAAAATAACGATGACCCATCATAGGTGCCGGTGCCTTATGTGGATAAAGGGTTTCACCTTTGAAAAAAGGTACTGCTCTCCAAACGCCAACGGCGTCTTGTTGACTAAGTTGTCCTATGGCCAGCTGCATCAGGGTAGCCGGTAGAGCACATATCACCATGGCAACGCTCAACGCCATCAAGTATGAGGCCCCGCCATATCGGTACGCCTCGCGAGGAACCCTCCACGTACTGTTAAAACTGACTGCCACTGCCAAAGTGCACAAATGCGCTCGTATGGCCTCCCAATTCATCCGGTCCTACGAAAAATTGTGTCAAACTATTCAAAATCGGCATCTCATCACCACGAAACAAAGGCTGTGCGACACAATAAACTGAACTGTACGTACGGTTATTGACGTACAATTACTTGATCGTTTAGATCCGAGTAAGTATAATTATACGTCATAGCATATGCTTATCCAAAATAGAAGCCATTAGTAGATAACTATTTATTTCACCTGGTATAATTACCTTTAAATTAAAATAGTGCATTGATTTCTAATTCACTCTAAACTTTTAAAATCCACAAGCGCATAGTACACTGAAACAGATAAAACTGAAAGTGCAACATCAAGGCGTCTGAAATCGTATTGAGAAACATTTTGCAGATAAACCAGAGATAAAACGATAATAATCAGTTACGTTTCTAAAATATACCTGCCGATCTTTGGATCGACCCAGTGGGGACGCTCTCCTTTTCTTATCTATCTGCGCGCGCCAACTTGTTGGACAAAGCACTCATTGTCAGGGCAATATTGATATTGAATGAAGTCTCCTCTATAATAGATCATCTTGACATGACCAGACATTAAAATATCTTTTGAATATTTCAGTAGGAATGTTATATCGATAAAAATAAAATGCAAATTATGAGTTTTTACCATAAGCTTTAATTTACTGTAGATAAAATAGCTTTACAACTAATTTATAATCCACAATTTAATTACAGATATATAGAGCCTAGGTGCATTGCGTTGCGTTATAATAAGTAAAATAAGACACAGTGTTATGTATAATGTTTACACTCTTTAGTCAAGATATTGGTTTCATGTTTATAGTGTAAAAGGCTAACAAACGACGATGAAATATCGTTTACACAAAATAAATCACCAGTTTGGTGTTTCAGTTATATGTATATCGGAACGGTGCAATGAGTACAACTAGAAGTAGGTAATTTTCTTAAAATATTGCGCATCCCTTTCATAAAAAGTTAATTTACGCTACCACTATAATAGGAGATTACCATGAACAAAATATACTAAAAGTGTAACAATATTGAACTAGATACAACTACCGCTTCAATTCAGTCAAAATGTTGCCATTATAAACACTTTTATATGCATGTTTACTTGTTTAGATCTCCCAAAAATATACGTGAATTGATTAAGATGGTTGCACATATACGATTCCCGTCTGCTGATAATTACATGTTTCCTTGCATAAGCAACCGCCGTTTCCACTGTAAAAAGCATATGAATCGTATAAGCGCATGCCAGCCCCTACTACACTAGTTTCAAACAAGTTACATGTAACGTAAATATTACCTCTCAATAGACTTGTCTAGTGGGTTATATTATAACAATATCTTACATGAGGTAAAGTAAAAGTAACAATTAATAGAAATATGTTCATATTTTACAACTCTAATCTTCAATAACTATTAACCATTTATACATATTAAAAATGTAAATATGTAAAATGATATTGCAGATATTCTGATTACTAATATTAATCTGATTTAATATAAAAAGTACCAATCAACCAAAATTATCAAATAAAGAAGTTTTTAAGCTAAGTACGCAAAACGCAGGGGATATTAGCAGCTTTCCTACTGTCTGTGATAGTTTTTCTCAAAAAAGAATAATTACAAAGACCAAAATATTAATGTCGGCAGGAAACATTGTTCTCTATTATAATAAAGGTTCGCGTTAATTCTATTAAAGATTGCGATGTGTTTAGTTATGGAATCCGTTTAATGTCTAAAGACCGCATCTTAAGTAATTAAAAATATGTAATTTACGCGCTAGTCGAGAAATAAAACCCGTGTGCACACTTTCTAATATGTATGTATAATGATATTTATGTAACATTCAATTCCTAGTGGCTACTACGCCGCAATCAAATAGTGCAGTAGTAAACTGAGTAATACAAAACAGGTTTCAGTTACTTTTTTCTTGAGGTAGGCAAAACGGGACAATTTATAAAATAACGAAACCTAACAAGTTAACAATCAAGTCTTGAAGAGGTTCTGGGCAATAAAATAAACGAATCTTAGCAAAGGTGTCATGCGCGTTATAGGGTATACCTTGTAAACTTAATTTTGTCATTTATATTTCGCGCTGTAAGTGGGTTCCTGTGAGCTGTGCACATGTATGCTCCCTATACGTTACGGTTCGTAAACGAAACTCATAGTTAGTAGTGAGGTTGGTGCGTGTGGAAGTAGTGGCGAGTACTAGAATGCGTGCGCGTGGCGGCAGACCCCGCAGCCCAGCGCGAACTCCTCGCCGGTGGGCGGGTGCTGCACGTGCAGCGGGCACTCCTCCGACGAGCCCGGGAGCTGCTCGCCCTTCGGACCTACACACATGAAAAAACTTTAAACCCGGACTAAAGCAACACCAATAGGCTAGTTTCCTATACTTGAAATAAAATATTTTATGCAGTGCACGAAATAAAGCACCACATAATTAGATGAAAAATATGGACAGTAGTTATTTTTAAACATAATTTCTATTTAATAAGTCAAAGAGAAAGATATAAAGTAAATGAATTGATCGTGACGTCACTCCTCAGTATTTCATAGTAATTCCATACTAACAAATCGTTTTGACAGTTCATAAAAAGAAGCTGATTTGACTAGTAGGAAACTAGCCTATTAGTTGGCACTGTCCACTACAATAGGGCTAGCACGAGTAAGTCGCCGCCAGATAGATCACACCTCTCTTTTCCTAAATGTATTAATGACATAAGGACGGGTAGTCTATCTCGCATGTGCTAACCCTGCAGGTCACTGGCAATAACATAGTATAAAAAGAAGGCTGCATAAATATCTGACACACTCTTATTTCTAGAGCCATAAGAGCGTGTCAGATATTTTTGCTGCCTTCGTTTTGTGCAATGTTATTGCCGGTGACGTACTCAATAACAACAGAAATCGAATATCATCAAATGTAGAATGTATTCAAATCAAATAAAAAGAAAGAATGAGGTAACTTAATATACGTATAAACCATTATAAATACTTATTGATTTTTAGATGTTTAAAATAATGTTTCATACCTGCGGGACACTGCGGTAATTGATGCTTCGGTATGTTGGTGACTCGTTGGAAATCATCATGGCAAGCGTTGCAGAAGTGCGATGTCCCGAAACAGAAGAAAACGGCCACCTGTAATTACACAAAATTGTATTCAGGGTTGAGAAGCTGTTAACAATTTCTCTCCACTTTTGGAGGATTATATGGATGATGAATGGATGAGTACCTACGCAATTTTGTTAAATAATTATTTTGGTAAACTTGAAAGATCTCTGACACCCCATGCTCCCTACAACAGTCTCGATCGCTAAAAAGGCACGGTAAGCACAGTATAATAAAGGTGATGTCTTTTAGACGAGGCAGACGCATTTATTAACAGCGCTCCATTTACTCTTCAAACTAACACTAAATGTGACGTCTATGCGAAAAATTAATGTTTATTAAGTATTGAAATTACCTTAGTCGGTTTGATTTTATTATTTGCAATTTTTAATATAACACAATGGCACGTAGTGGGGCTACATGCCATTGTGTTCCCTGTTGTAATGACTCATCGAAGTATTTTTATAGTTACATTTCATTAAGCTTCAACAGTGTACAGTGGGCTATTTTACCGCAGTGACTCTTAACACTGACAATTCTGTGCCTATTTCTGGGTTGATGTAGTATAAATATTACTCAGCGTCAATATTACCATGTTGAACAGGCAATAAATGGCGAGTGTGACTATCGCGCGACAGTCACTATTGTGAAACAGGCCACTGGTGAAAGAGTGAGGCGAGTACATACGGAGCAGCAGTAGCGGCACTTGTACTCGAGGAAGTCCGCGCCGTGCTTGGGGCAGGTGCGCGCGCCGGCCACGTCGCTGCACGCGCCGCACACCAGCTCCGCCGGCTCCCACCAGCCGCTCGTCTCCGCCTCGCACCGCGCCAATCCGCCGAAGTACGCCTGCACGATCAATCGTTATAAAAAATAAAAAATAAAATAATCTGTTTATTTCTAAGAAACGTACATGCATTTATAATATACCTAACTGCTAATCTTAAATTGAAAAGATTATTTGAGTTAAGGAGTCTAGTTACATATGAATTGTTATTTATTTTATGGTTATGATTAGTAGGTACACATTCTTTTAACGTCGTGTACCAAACCGTCTACAAATATTATTGTATGGAAAGTAACCGCGTGAGTTTGATCTGTATGTTAACTGTGATGCAACTAGCCTTGAATCTCTTATATTAGAAGTCTGTACACACACTATTTAAATGTGTAATCTAACGAAACTAACACACTGCTAAAATATTTCATACTTAATTGAAAAATTCGGATGAGACAACCCATCGTAATTAACTCGAAGATAAGGGTGTAAGAATAAGTATTACACATCAGTACCTAAACCCCAATCATTAAAAAAGAATGAAAATACTCATTCGACAACGAGCATGTAACCTTTGGAAATGCATGCGTCCATAGACCACGCACGTTAACTGTTTACCATATCATTGTTTATTTGTTTGCTACCGTGTGTTAAAACTTTAGAAAATATATAAGTTTTAGTTTAACGATCATACCTTGCCACACTTATGGCAGACGTAGTAGGCGTATCGCTCCATGGCGTATGCGGCGGGGTCCTGGGGGGTGCGCGCGCGGCCCGCGCTGCCGGCCGGCGCCGCCAGCCCCTCGTATTCGAGCCGCATCAGCGCCTTGCGCCGCACCTCCTCGCGCAGCCGCCGGATCGGCGCTAGTAGCTCCTCCAGCGTCCAGTGGCACATGTCCTCCTGCACCAATATGTACAATCACTTTTATGACAGACATGTGCCATTCTTATAGTTCCCTTTCACCGATCCACATACCCAATAGCATGCACGATGTGCGTAACTTATCCGTACACAAAAACAGATCGAGTAATTTTATAAGTATATTTGTAACGCTATTTACAAGTTCGATTTTGTATACATATGTATGTATGTATGTATAAGCTTTATTGTACATAAAGGAAACAAAAGAGACACAGTTACAGAGTCAGTAATATACAATGTAGGCGGACTTATCCCTTAATGGGATCTCTTCCAGTCAACCTTTGAGGAAATGAGTAGAAGCGAATTAACGATGAGTGACGAATTCAAAAATGTACAACCACTAAAAGAATTAAATGCAAATTTTGTATACACATGGTAACAAATATATACATATACAATTACATTAATACACCAATATATACATATATAATAATATAATAATAAATAAACAAATACTCATAAAATATATATTTATATAGGTACTTAGACCAAAAAGTATATGGATATTAATATTAAATATAAAAATTTTACCTTCCAATAAAATTGTTATTATTTTGCCTGGTATATCCGAGGTCTTATATAGAGAGTACGTCGTAGACGTCGCATCGGACCGATAGATGGCGCCATCGTTCGTTGTAAGTCGCTCCGGCGTCACACCGCCGCGATGTTGGTAGTCCCGTTTTCCCCACCTGCAACATAAGGCTCCTACGCGCCCCGGCCCGCCACCAGCCACCCTCATTGTTGAGGAGAAGTGCCGACGGTATATTAAGCCTACCAGGAAGGCATCACTCAGACCTCGGATATACCAGGCAAAATAATAACAATTTTATTGGAAGGTAAAATTTTTATATTATTTGTGCCGTTTGTATATCCGAGGTCTTATATAGAGACCTGTTTATTATCTCCTGGTGGCGAGTCAGCTGGCGCGCAAGCCTTTGGTAGCCCTATTGGCATAGCATAGAAGAATAAGTGAATCGGTTGTTGAACCGATTTGACAGATGTATCAGTCGAAATCGCCTTCGATCCGCGAATATCTCGGTGCCAGAAACGCCTAAAGAGATTTTCGTGATGACGTTTAGCTTTAGTCAGCGAATAGTTAGAGAAATGACATTATTATACATTGTAGGCGAGGCTGACTTGAACAAGATACAAAAAACCTTAGATACACTTTTATTATTAACAGACACGTTATTTTATCAGGTTATTATAAACCCAATTTCAGACACAAAGTGTGGAAATTAACTGTAAAAGTAGTGTAACTATCTGTACTGTAGCAGGGTAACGTAATTGATACTGCTTTTGTCAACCCTTCGTAAAAATTATCTAAATCAATATTAGCTTTGATATGACTATTTAAAGTCCAACGTCTTACGTCCATATCAAACACAGAAAAAGGTCATCACTCACGCGCCCGAGGGCTATTTGTTACGATACTGGTATTTTCGATCAGACTATTTCGCGTCAAGCGAGCGCGGTTACAAGCGAGACTCCTGAACTCTGAACTCTTTTTAGTGAGGGCATTTGAGGATACTGATCGCTCGGTAAAACTAGCCTAGAAGATGAAAAGTACGAGCGCTGTCGATTGCTACTACACTGGACGGAGGTATCAGTCGATTTCTTCAAGTCAGTCATTGACTCTTAGGGTAATCCATTACCTAATCCAAAACCCGATGCGACGGATTTCTACTTCGTGCAATGAAGGTCGACAGTGTAGACTGAGAGGTGACGTCCGTGTCGCATCGCTGGTGGTTGCTGAACACGTCGTGGTAGCAGGTCAAGGGGTGAATTAAAACACCGCCACACATGCGCGCTTTGAGAGCGTAGGCGGAGCGCAATAATGGCGGTGCACCGCACAAACGCTGGCGTTGCGCCCAGTGGGCACTAGCGGGAACTAACGAGCGCGGATTGCGAGCGCAACGCGCGCGGGACGCGAGCGGAATGCGCGCGCATTCAGCGCGCTGATAGCGTAGCGTTAGCGAAGCGGAATGCGCTTTATGTGTGGCGGAGGCTTAATACGTACCGTTGTACGGCGTAATGCAGGGCTCTCGCAGACGAAGAGGTACGATGACGGGCGAAGCAGAAGAAGGCGAGGTCACCGAAGGTCACTTACTTGGCTCCCAGGGGGTGCATACTGACCTCGTACGACAGTCTGTTGGAGTCAGCAGTTACTGTCGTAGTTACTCGTAACCGAAGAGATGTAGTCCTGCCATCGTACAGCATAACATAACATACAACCGAACTGTGCATAGCATATAGTGCTATGCGAACCTTAATCCGGCTGCATGTCACTTCAGTCGCCAGCGCCACCGCCTGTTGAAGATTATTTTCCATCGGAAGAGCTTTACTTTGTACAATATTCCGATTATTTAAGGTCTTATCGGGCTGCAAATGCAAGCAAAACAGGAGCGATTGGCCTACAGCTATCGGCAGCTGTACGAGGTAATGCTGGAAACCAACCTCCCTCTGTAGACTACGAAAGTTGTGAAATTGATGAAATCAGGTTCTACGATCGAATCAAGCTCTATATTAATTCAGTATAGTCGAGCCAGATGATAACTACTGAAGTCCTCCTGAGTTCCTGGCCCCTTTCGCTTTGAGCTGGAATCTCAAGTTCACTAAGGCGAAGCGGGTTTATTTTTCCCAATTTGTTTATTAGAGGCTCGGCGAATAAGTTAATCTCTCGAATGGACAGGGGGCGCCACAAGCCTCCGGGAAATCGTCGTGTACTTGGAACCCCCGCGGCCAGATTACCGATCGGTTTTGGTGTCCGCCCGGTAAACAGACGCACGCTCAGGATGCAGCACGCTGGCTCGAATTCAGATCTGGACATTCTGAAAGATTTTTTTTTTTTTTTTTTTTTTTTTTTTTTAAATTCCGCAAACCTTTACGATGTCTTTGACCTACACAATGAGCGACGTACAGGAATCACAGGGTCGTCTCGCGAGGCGCCTCTCCGATTAGATAGCTCGCGAACATCGTCAGGACACCCTCGCAGCAGTGCGGCTCCTCGTCCGGTTATTGACGTCTTACCTCGTTCAACTATGGGTGGCCAAGCCACGTTAGGACGTAGCATCTTTAGAATTTATCTGTTCTCACTTCGGCGACGGAGGAGTCATTGGTCAAAATAGAGTGTAAATACTGTCGAAGTACTTCACGGGAACTGGAAAGAGAAGAGTGGATACCATAGTGTACGGGATGTCAGCTGATAGCGGCGCCCGGCGTCACATTGGAGGGCAGTATCAGCCTGGTCAGCAACAGAGTCTGCAACGATACCGTAGCAGACGGAGCCCGGATATGGTCGTGGCACCATTGTAGGGGAAGACAGTGCTCGCGGTGAGCGTGACATCTTAGGCGCGACGGGCGTTATCAGCGTGGCGGCTAGCAGTACCAAGGGACCACATCAGCAATCTTACCAGCTTGTCACTGCAGCAGACGATGTTACGTTCGGCGGTGAGATTGAGACGGCCGTCGTCAGCTCGAAAGGCGTCTTCGATGCCCCTGTCGCGTCACGCAGTATCGTGCTCGGTGGCCCTCTCGAGGTCGCCGCCGTCAGCGCGGGAGGCACCGGCGCCAGCATGACAGTCAGCTACATCGGTGAACAGCATCAACAGAGTTCGCGGCGTCGTCACGGCAGACGCGGCAGGAAAATTAGCGACGCCTTCGCGGCAGCCGCAGTATTGCGCTCGGTGGCGCGATGAAGGTCGCCGCGTCTGCAATCTTACCTCGTGCGATCGAGGCGACATCAAGGCGCCAGCATCAGCGTGTCGGCCGACGACACCGGTGGAAAACTTCAAGTAGCTTGCGGCGATGTCACGGCAGACGCAGCAGAAGGATTGCGACGCCTGTGCAGCGGTTAACAGTATTACGCTCCGCATCACCACTGAGGCTTGTCACGGCAGACGAACGCTCTGCATCACCATCGAGGCGCCAGCATAAGCGTGGCGGCCAGCGATACTGGTGGACAGCTTCAGCAGGGTCGCGGCGTTTTCACGGCAGATGAGCGCGCTGCATCACCATCGAGGCGCCAGCATAAGCGTGGCGGCCAGCGATACTGGTGGACAGCTTCAGCAGGATCGCGGCGTTGTCACGGCAGATGAGCTCGCTGCATCACCATCGAGGCGCCAGCATAAGCGTGGCGGCCAGCGATACTGGTGGACAGCTACAGCAGGATCGCGGCGTTGTCAGGGCTGACGCACGCTCTGCATTACCATCGAGGCGCCAGCATAACCGTGGCGGCCAGCGATACTGGTGGACAGTCAGCAGGATCGCGGCGTTGTCACGGCAGACGAACGCTCTGCATCACCATCGAGGCGCCAGCATAAGCGTGGCGGCCAGCGATATTGGTGGACAGCTTCAGCAGGCTCGCGGCGTTGTCAAGGCAGACGCACGCTCTGCATCACCATCGAGGCGCCAGCATAAGCGTGGCGGCCAGCGATACTGGTGGACAGCTTCAGCAGGATCGCGGCGTTGTCATGGCAGACGAACGCTCTGCATCACCATCGAGGCGCCAGCATAAGCGTGGCGGCCAGCGATATTGGTGGACAGCTTCAGCAGGCTCTCGGCGTTGTCAAGGCAGACGCACGCTCTGCATCACCATCGAGGCGCCAGCATAAGCGTGGCGGCCAGCGATACTGGTGGACAGCTTCAGCAGGATCGCGGCGTTGTCACGGCAGACGAACGCTCTGCATCACCATCGAGGCGCCAGCATAAGCGTGGCGGCCAGCGATATTGGTGGACAGCTTCAGCAGGCTCGCGGCGTTGTGGCGGGGGCAGAAGGTGGCCGCGCTGGTAGCCTGCATATTGACGACAGATCACTAACGGCGCGGCGCTCGCGTCGGGGCAGCAGCAGACATACTTACAGCGTCGCACGCGACGCCTATGTGGCGGCCACAACGTTGTTCGGCGGCACCGCAGAGATGGCCATCGTTAACGAGGAGGCAACTTCTACGCAACTTCGGCGGCGCCGACGCGGCGGACAACACTGCCGCGGTCAGTGGCGCTATCGCAGCGCTACAGTAAGTTCCGGCGCCGACACGTGGCTTGGGGCCTCCGCACCGAATCGGAAACCGAACATGTTCTTTCTAAAATAATATGAATCTGCTCACCCATTCGTCGGAGAAATTCAAACCTCCTTGGAGCGCGGTATTCCTCCACCGCGCCCGCCGCCGCCGCCGCCGCCGCCGCAGCCCGCAGGTCGCGCAGCCCGCGGTCGCGAAGCACGTGGTCCCCGGAGCACGTGGTCCCCGGCGGAGCAACTTACCTACGTTACCGCTTATATTCTCGCGCGAAACTTTTAATACGCGGATAACACTTCCTACTTTAGTCTCGGAAATGCGAATAGTTTAAAAAGAAAACTGATTAACGGTAACGATTTTTGCAGCATGGAACTTTCTTACAAAAAAGTGGGTAGAATCATAAAGCACCGCTCGTTCATTTCTATCGTGAGAACCCCGAAAGACGAATAATGATCGCTAGCGAGGCATAATATATCTCATTATTCAAGAAGAACGAGCGTAAATTAAAAGGGAAGAAAGAATTGACGGTGAAAATTGAAATTGAAAAATTTCATAATTCCGAAACGTTATAAGCCACTTTTTAAATAAAAACACGAATAACTCTGGTTTGACCAGGAGTAACAAGGAAATAGAAACTAAAAGATTAATTTCGAGACACCATGCTGTAAAAATGTTCGAACGGAATACGCGACAACCGGTCACTTCGGCGTTCGACGAAACAATGAGGGGTGGCTGGTGGCGGGCCGGGGCGCGTAGGAGCCTTATGTTGCAGGTGGGGAAAACGGGACTACCAACATCGCGGCGGTGTGACGCCGGAGCGACTTACAACGAACGATGGCGCCATCTATCGGTCCGATGCGACGTCTACGACGTACTCTCTATATAAGACCTCGGATATACAAACGGCACAAATAATAATTTCGATTGCACATAATACTTTTGCTTGCAATGATTGTAGAAATATTACACATCGACCACAGCGTAGGTAATTCTATATACGCTAAGGAAACCTTTATAAACATCCCATATAGCCCGTATTTCGACACTATGATCGGTGGGTAAAAAGTACTTTTTTCTATTATCCCTTTAAAATTTTTACATTTTCCTTATACTTATCGCAAACGTAATCTTCAAGCAAGCAAACAACGATCGTCTTAGAGCACATTGATTGTAAGAGACCGCCGACCGATTATCCGTATCCCTCTAACGATACCCATATTATCCGTATCCGTATCCGTATCGCTATCGCTATCGCTATCCCTATCCCTATCCCTATCCCTATCCCTATCCCTATCCCTATCCGTTATCAAGATGTTCAATGATTTCTTATCAAGTGCTAAAATCTTAGAGAAAATAGTTACCGATCAATTATCATACGCTGTACGACGCCATATCAATTCGGGTCAGCACGGGTTCTACAGGGGTCGAAGTGTGGAGAGCAATCTTTTGTCCTTCAGTGAAGTCATACGAGATGCAATGGATAATAAGTACCAAGTAGACGCAGTTTACACAGACTTCGCTAAAGCGTTCGACAAAATATCTTACAGTACACTTTTGTTGAAACTTTGGAACCTTGGCATTCATGGTGACCTATTTAGATGGGTAAAATCGTATATAGAAAATAGGTCCCAAAGTGTTGTGCTCGAGGGTTTTTCATCAGTTTTAAAATAACCACTTCAGGTGTCCCCCAAGGGTCCCATTTGGGCCCCTTGTTGTTTATTTTATATATAAATGATATCACAGACTGTCTGAGAAATTCTAAAGCACTTTTATACGCCGATGATACTAAAATATTTAGAGTCATTAAAACTGACGCCGATTGTGTTCTATTGCAGGATGATTTAACTAGATTTGAAACATATTGTGTGGATAATAATTTATTTTTAAATAGTGACAAATGTTCAGTTATTAGTTTCACCAGGAAAAGGGATCCCATCGTTTTCAATTACCGTCTGTGTGGCAATACTCTTACAAGACAGTATAATATACGTGACCTAGGGGTAATAATGGATGCAAAACTAACGTTTAATCCCCATATAGATCATATATTAAGTAAGGCGTACAAACAATTGGGCTTTGTTCTTCGCGTGGCAAAACCTTTTCGAAGACCACTTACGTATAAACTGCTTTATAATAGTTACGTTCGTAGTAGACTAGAATTTGCTTCTGTGGTTTGGAATCCTTTATTTAATGTCCATAAGACCCGCATTGAAAGAGTGCAGAAAAAGTTCATCAAAGCACTGGAATTTCGAGTCGGTCGTAGCTATGTTAATTATTCTTCCTCGGTTAAACATCATAACATCCAACCACTTTCACTTAGACGGTCTTGTACAGATATGGTATTTTTATATAAATTGATAAATAACGTTGTAGATGCTCCCGCATTATTACATAAAATAGGTTTTCGTGTCCCCAGACGAAATGAACGTACTTGTCGCAGTAAGGCATTATTTAGCATTCCTAACAGTAGTACAAAATATGCACAGCATTCATATATAGGGCGCGCATGTAAGCAGTATAACGAAACTTGTATGGACGCAGATTTGTTTGGCAGTTCACTAGGACTCTTTAAAAGTACTGTATATTCTCTATTAAAATAAAAATAATTAGTACCTATATTATAAGTATTCAGACTGTACTTCCATTTTGAATTAATTTCTCTTACACTTTTTAATGTATTTAACTACACTGCCTATCATATAGTAGGTAATAAATATACTTTAATACTCTTATTGTAACTCGATTTTTGTAAATTGGAGAACTATAGGTCTATAATTAATAAAATTTTGGCAATATAGCTAAGTTTACATATGTATATTGTATGACTGTTTGTTCTTTAATAAATAAATAAAAAAAAAAAAAAAAAAATATAAAGTTTCATGGTTTTATCTTTTAAAATTAAGAAATCCCATACAAACTTTCAACCTCTCTTTCAACCCCTTCATCCCTTTTTTCGAAATAAAAAGTAGCCTATGTTCTGTCTCAGGGTCTAAAGATTGTCTGTTCCAAATTTCATCAAAATCGGTTGCGTGGTTTAAGCGGGAAAGCGTAACAGACAGACAGGCAGAGTTACTTTCGCATTTATAATATTAATATGGATTTGACAGGACAGCCCACTAACCTTGAGTTAAGCGGGTGGTGCAAGTGGCCCTAAGTGTACTAAATCAAAATCACACCGCGAAGTTAAAAATCCCTGGTTTTACCTGTATAGCGGGCGCTGCTTGAAGCGGGTCGGTGAAGCAGATCATGCACATGTCGTCGGCGTCCTGGCGCAGCGGCGCGGGCGCGCCGGCTGCGGCGATCGCGTCCGCGCCCGCGCCCGCGCCCGCGCCGCAGCCGAACAGGCACGGCAGGCACGCGCGCTCGCCGCGCACGCCGCCGCACGCGTGCCCGCACGGCAGCACGCGCACGCACGCCTCGCGACCGTGCTCCTGGTGCAGATTGACACAATCAACTTCACTCGTCACAATGAGAATATGACTAATTAATACTACTACACATTTGCTGACTTGGATATTTCGTGACCTATAAAGTAAGTCTATCCCTTGTTAATGAAGAATGCAAAACGAATAAGCTAATTTCCCTAAACGGCCATCCACACTAAGTGCCTCGCCAACATGTCAATTGTTTAAGCGATTGTCGTAACACCAACATCTCTGTTGCAGGTAATATAGGAGAGTAATGAAAAGAGATCAACCCTTTCGAAGCGCAAATGATCGACTACGATCCGTGTCAGATTACAACATATCTAACTATTGAATAATGAAAGACGGTGGTTACCTGGCATTGATGGTCAGCGCACACGTTCCCGATGGCGAGCAGGCCGGAGTTGCCTTGCACGCCGCAGAAGCGGCAGGTGCCGGCAAGCGGCGGCGCGCCGTCCGCGGGCTCGGCGCGCGCGCACGCCTCCACGCCGCGGAACTCGGCCAGCGCCTTCAGCGTGCGCCGGTCCACCAGCAGCAGCAGCCAGAACAGCTTCGCGCGCCCGCACCCTTCGTGGATGTCTATACGGATTGCGCTCTCTTCCTCTTTGCAAATCTGAATATCAAAAAGGAAGGTTTATTCTTACTTGATTCATAAAATATAAAAATCATAATAAATATATGGCATTCATGATAGTTCAGTACACATATCGACAAATATTTAATTCTTGATAATTTGTCTAAACGTACCATTTTTACTGTCTTATGTAATAGTCCGGTGGCGGCGTCATCGTGGTTCGCGCAGTACGGCCGCATCTCCCTCGCAAAGTCGCCACTGCTGAACGCACTACAATAATAGATAGCTTGTATACCTGTCTGTGATGCGTGCGCGCGGCGCGGTTGAGGTGCAGGAAGCGGTCGCACTCGGCGCACAGCGGGCCGCAGACGCGACACTCCACCACGGCGACAGTAGAACCGTCGTCGTGGTTCGCGCAGTATGGCCGCGTCTCCCCCGCTGAGTCGCGTCCGCGGGACTCGCGAGACTCGCCACTGCTAAACGTACAAACATGAGTAATTATATTGATTAAAAAATACTGTCAATCTTTATATTATCCATATAGAGACTAAAGGCTTGACGGTCCGAGATCTCGCATGCGAGCTTCATTACAACGCGGCATTGGATGGGTCGGTAGATAAGCTCAGTAGTCCGCAATCTGATTAATACGCAAGCGAGCTCTGGTGCCGTCTAAATTAAGTTTAATAGAACTCAGTAAGCCACAACCCAAAAGTCTCTGAACTCAACTCAAAATGCGATGACTGAAATTACTTCTACTAATTTAATGGCATCTAAAAAACACTCATCGTAATTGAAGATATATAAATGGTACATACAGATCGAGATGCGACTGGTCGCAAACACAGAGCGCGGCGAGCGCCATCCAGAGCGTGGGCGCCAGCACGCAGCGCGCCGGGTGGCGCTCGGCCTCCGCCACCTGCGCCACGGCGCCCGCCAGCGTCGCCAGCGCGCTGCGCGTCTCCGTGCCCCACGCCGCTGACAGCTTGCCCTGCAAACAATGTAACATCACTATTGTATTATTCTAATTACTATGTATGCAATAAGTATTAGGTCTCGGTTGCTTAATATGAGACAATCAGTATAGTTCATGCCCATATTTTTAATAAGTTACGAATTACATGTGATATTTCCATTATGGTTGTCTCCTCTGAACTTTAACTGTTCACTATCATGCAGGTTTACCTCTGACTTAGGGCCGGTTGCATCAAACCGTCTGTCACCGTTGAAGCGTTCGTTAAATTTTATTGTATGGGAAGTTCCATAGACATCTGCTGCGTGACGATGATGTGTCTGTCAAATGTGGTTGATGCAACTGGCCCTTATTATAAAAATATGTACATACATATAAAATCTTGTCAATTTGGTAGTGAACATTTGACGGGAAATTTTCACTACCTGCCGTAATGTTCACTGTCTACTGTCTGCCACCCAGCGTGGCCGCACCCCTCACCTTCACCTGCAGCGTGTTGAGCGTGCCTAGGTGCTCTGCTAGCGTCGCGCGAGAAGAATAAACATCATGTACAAACCTCAGCCATGTCAATGAGCAGCTTGGCGACTAGATGCGCGTGTTTCTTGGTAGTGTCACCGCGCATGAACCAGGGCACGGTCGGCGCGGGCGCCACGCTACCGCCCAGTGTGGCCGCGCCCGCCGCGCCCGCTGCGCCTTTCACCTTCACCTGCAGCGTGATCGCCTTGCCCAGGTAGCACACCAGGTGCTCCACCAGCGTCACCCTGGGAATAAATATCAGGTCAATAATTCAATGTCTTAAATAAAACAGAAGACGTCTCTTCAGCGTACCGTGGGGTTAGTCAATCTGTGTAAAAATGTCATATAACCCCTCGTATTGCAAGATGTCTCGAATAGCCCTTAGGCAACCACGCATGCGTCGGCGGCCGCCATCATGTATTGAAAACAGCAGCCCAGTATTGCAGTCCACACGGAGCGAAATTACAAATTACTGAAATTACACAGAGCTTTTAAAGACATAAACAGAGAAAAACAATACCTTGCTGTTAAATCATTGCCATAGTTGACAGCTGCTAACATTTTCTGAGGTGGTATTTCTATAATAATTCTCCTTAATAGAGATATTACCTGAAACAAAAAGTATTTTTTTGAATTTGTACGTTATGATTCTTCATGTTAATAAAAATAACTAACACATAAAAATAATTCTTACTTGTCTTTGCACGCGTTCACTGCCAGTGTGTAGAAGCGAAAGCAAGTCCGAAAGTAACTCTGTTCGCTGAGCGAGATGAGCTCGCCCAACCGCACTTCCGCTCAAAGCCAAAAGCTGCAACAATAAAGTAAATAATTAATTATATGACCAGTCTGGCTCAGTCGGTAGTGACCCTGCTTGCTAAGCCGCGGTCCTGGATTCGCATCCCGGTAAGGGCATTTATTTGTGTGATGAACACAGATATTTGTTCCTGTGTCATGGATGTTTTCTGTGTATATAAGTATGTATTTATATTTATCTATCTATCTTTATCTATTTAAGTATGTATATCGTCGATTAGCACCCATAGTACAAGCTTTGCTTAGTTTGCGGCTAAGTTGATCTGTGTAAGGTGTCCCCAATATTTATTTATTTATATAAATAACAACGGTACAGGGGCCATAAAATGAAAGTTTAGTTAATATCATCCGAGTCATCATTCGTGAATCAACCTGTAAACCTTCAAGGCTAACACAAAATGAGAACTGGTTGCACCTTGTGTCATATCTATAAGTGATATGTTGATCCCAGTTCTAATGGTCAAACAAGTGGTACTATATTTAATTCAATCATTGCTACCCGGCCAATCCGCACACAAGTACTTAGTTTATCGAATAAATCAATTTTACTCGCCTAGACCCCGACATTCAAAAACACGAACTCTCGACCCTGCCCGGCGACTCTGCTCGTCTAAAACAGTGCCTAACATCAGGTATGGCGGCCTGGCCTTTAGTTATGTAGTGCTGTTGGCACTGATTGTGATAAACGGTATGCAAAGTGTCGCCTAGGGGATGAAGACGCACCAGCAAGAGCATCTCGAAGCAGTAATTGTCCTGGTGGTGGTGCGGCGGCGGCGCGTCGACCGCGCTCTCCGCCTCGGCGCACAGTAACGCCGTCTCCCAGTCGTCACGTGCGCGTGCCGCCTCGCAAATGATGGCGCACACTATGTGCGACATCACCTATACAAAGTATCCTAGTGTGACATGAAGACGCACCAGCGAGAGCATCTCGAAGCAGTAATTGTCCTGGTGATGGTGCGGCGGCGGCGCGTCGACCGCGCTCTCCGCCTCGGCGCACAGCAGCGCCGTCTCCCAGTCGTCTCGTGCGCGTGCCGCCTCGCAACCGATGGCGCACACTATGTGCGACATCACCTATACAAAGTATCCTAGTGTGACATGAAGACGCACCAGCGAGAGCATCTCGAAGCAGTAATTGTCCTGGTGGTGGTGCGGCGGCGGCGCGTCGCCCGCGCTCTCCGCCTCGGCGCACAGTAACGCCGTCTCCCAGTCGTCACGTGCGCGTGCCGCCTCGCAACCGATGGCGCACACTATGTGCGACATCACCTATACAAAGTATCCTAGTGTGACATGAAGACGCACCAGCGAGAGCATCTCGAAGCAGTAATTGTCCTGGTGGTGGTGCGGCGGCGGCGCGTCGACCGCGCTCTCCGCCTCGGCGCACAGTAACGCCGTCTCCCAGTCGTCACGTGCGCGTGCCGCCTCGCAACCGATGGCGCACACTATGTGCGACGTCACCTATACAAATTATCCTAGTGTGACATGAAGACGCACCAGCGAGAGCATCTCGAAGCAGTAATTGTCCTGGTGGTGGTGCGGCGGCGGCGCGTCGCCCGCGCTCTCCGCCTCGGCGCACAGCAGCGCCGTTTCCCAGTCGTCTCGTGCGCGTGCCGCCTCGCAACCGATGGCGCACACTATGTGCGACATCACCTGTCAACATAAACAATACTACTGTACTGTATGTACATACAGCATAACGTATAAGCCATCAGCCCATACTATAAGGGTAATATAATACGAAGTAAAAAAATGTTTTTTTTTATGTATTTTAAATGGGCTTACTCTTGGCCACAGACTAGCCAAAGGCAAATACAATTTTTCAGCGTATTCGCTTGTCGCATCACATCAGACATGCTTATGTTTACATTTTGGACTGCATTGATAAGTGTATTCCACGATAATTTTAATCCATACTAATAATACTAATATAATAACATAAATGGGAAAGTGTGTGTGTCTGTTTGTTTGTCCGTCTTTCATGGCAAAACGGAGCGACGAATTGACGTGATTTTTTCAGTGGAGATAGTTGAAGGGATTGAGAGTGACATAGGCTACTTTTTGTCTCTTTCTCTAACACGAGCGAAGCCGCGAGCAAAAGCTAGTTTAAAATAAGTTTCAAATGTGATCACTCGGAGAGTAAGTACATCTGAACGTCTGTCAAATTACACAAGCTTGAAAGAACTGGCTTCCTTCGAGTTTGTTTTGTAGTTTACCTGCCGCTGCAGCGAGGTGAGCTTGTGGCCCGCGAAGAGGATGCCGACGACGTGCTCGCGCAGGTCGCTGTCGTCGGCGAGTGCCTCCTCGGCCGCAGGTGCTTCGCCGCCCGCCTCGCTGCTGCTCTGCTCCCATTCCAGTAGTTTTCCGAACACCTGTGTAAGTTAAGCGCTATCTGCATTAGCTGAAATGTATTGTGACACGATGACAGACAGACTGTACAAGAATGCACTTGATCGTAAAAGGTAGACAGCGCCCGAGATCTTCGCTTTGGGTCGCTTGCGTAGCAAACATCACAATGTAACGGCAATCTCTTACAAGTTCACGAACCGTCTGAATAAGGTTTTATTCTAAATGAATCTTCGATACAGATAAGTTCCCGCTATAAGATTACAGTGTGTGATTACGGGATGTATAATTATATAGTGCGGACAAACAATGCAAATACAGAGGTTACAAAATGCCCGCGCCAGATTTTGTTTTCCTATACCAAAGTGCGTCCATGTTACACCGTTCTTAAATAACAAACTGCTTAAAATGGAGGCGCGCAGAACGCTACACCTTGCAGCCTTGTTATTTGGAGTTATAAATAGCAAAAAACCGTCATATCTTTTTGACAAACTTTCATTTTCTCAAATGCAAGACAGACATGCCACCCGCCTAATCTACCCCCGTCACAATTCGGCTAGCTTTCGTGGCAGCTTCCGGTATGCTGCCACAAAATTCTGGAATAATATTCCTCCGCCAGTAAGAAACGCTCCGTTACTTATCTCATTTAAAAACAAGTTAAAACGTCATCTGCTCACTTTTCAAACTTCTCACTCCTAGTCGTCTGTGTCTATTTATTTATGATTTAAAGTTTTAACTGTGAATCATTTATCTCTATTCCCACACCCCAGTTTACCTGTGTAATAATATTTTAATATTCTAATTTTGTCTCATGCCAGTCAATATTTTTAAATTAATGTCTTTTCTGTCTGTATATTTTTTTTGTTTCATCCCAAATAAATAAATTAGGAATAAATTTCATTTCATTTCATTTCATAGTGGACCTGTGAGGTAAGCAGTCGGAAGACACGCAGCGTGTCGGCCTCGGCGAGCGCGTGCAGCACGGCGGCGGGCGAGGCGGGCGGCGCGGACGCGGGCGCGGGCGCGGCCGCGGGCGCCGGCGCACCCAGCACGCGCAGCTGCCGCACGCGCACCGCCGCCTCCGGCCCGCGCAGCTCGCAGCGCACCCGGACGCCGCCGCTCGACCCGCCTAACAACATGCAATACGTTTGACGCTGACAACATGCTTCGTGTCAATTTTATAATTATAACCTTTAATAGCATGTATTTAAAACAGATGCATTCCTATAATTAATGAATCTACGTTTGTACTCAAGTTATTATAACCCTATTGCTGCGACATGTTTCGGGTCAATTCGGAGGCCCCTCTTCAGGCATATAGGAGTTCACGCGGCGG
Organism: Leguminivora glycinivorella; assembly: GCF_023078275.1. Classification (NCBI taxonomy): domain Eukaryota; kingdom Metazoa; phylum Arthropoda; class Insecta; order Lepidoptera; family Tortricidae; genus Leguminivora; species Leguminivora glycinivorella. The sequence continues at coordinate 32,090,384 of NC_062998.1, forward strand.
CTAAACTCCGTGAACTGACCGAACGGCTCGCCGCATCGCCCGCTGCGCGAACCGCTGCTGGAGTTTAGCCGCCGCGTGAACTCTTATATGCCTGAAGAGGGACCTCCGAATTGGCCCGAAACATGTTGCAGCAATAGCGATATAAATAATAACGTGTAGATTAATTAATTATTTGAATATGTCTCACGAAAGTTTAACGTGTATAGATGCATTCCTAGTTAATAACCCTCGGTACCCATTGACATCACATAATGTTGTGCGCGCCCGTACCAAAAACGTCTGTAATTTGAAACTTTCCCCGTTCCGTACAACATAGACTTCGTATACGTAGTATGCCAACGTAAATATGCCAACTAAAATAGCACTAACGAACAATTACGAGTTATAAATAGGTGCAAAATTATAGTTATGATTAAAATAACGGCTGTTTTTCCGATCCTTGATGATGTGAGTCGAATACAGTCGATAAAAATATACTTATTGTAAGTTTAACTTTAATGAGATTCTAATGAAATAAGGGAATTATACTGCACTTACGGGGCAACGTATAACAAAGCCATGCTGCCGACTTGGAGTCCACTTCCATATCTTGCATGTGAAACAACTCGCTGGATCCGCCACTATACAGGAACGAAACTAGCAGAGTTTTGTTCTGTGAATAAAAATGTTAAATATTAGGTCATTTATAACCTAAAAGGTAGAAACAGGGCGGAAAGAGTTTGATAAAATCTTCTCGATTAAACTTTACATAGTAAAATGCTTGAAAAAGTTTCATTCATTTGTGGCTTTTCAGTACATTACAGTTAGTTGACCCCTAGGAAACTATTGATGCTCGTATTGACTAGGTATGCGATCGATTAGCATCGAATGAAAAGTTTGCCAATAACTAGTCTTTCCTTTCACACAACCTGTATGTATTGATCAAATCTATAAACGCCAATCTTCATTTATTTGAAACCGAAGGAAGGTCTACTAAGCACGTGACCTGACCCGAAAATAAAAGCCACACTATACAAAGTGTAAACATCAAAAGTTTGGAAATCATACCACAGTGTCTCTCGTGTTGTCAACATGCACGCAAACGATGTAAGGGCGGTCGGGCGGCGCGGGCGCGGGCGCGGGCAGCGCCACCTGCACCCACTTGGCCTTGTTGCGGTCCTCGTCGCCCGACTCCCAGAAGGTCTCGGTACTGCCGTCCGTGAGCGCGCCCGCCATGCCCTGCCGTGACGACACGCTCACGTCGCACCACCCGGTGACGTCGCCGCAACTCCATACAAAGTTATCCTGCAGCGATTAAGATACTATTGGCAACGTACATGACAGAGTGGCGCTGATTGTCACAAATACACATCATTTTAACGGCCACCGTTGGAGCTAATATTACAGCATTTCATTTAACAAGGAAAATATTAAATAAATGTCATATACAAAGAAAAAAATATCAATGCCTCCCAGTGTTCCAAGACATTTATTTAATATTTATAGTATAATAGTAGTGAGACTACTTAAAAAATACAAATTGAAATATTTTCCATGAGAAAATAGTTTGATTTGATCTAAAATTAAAAAGGAAAAACCCACAAATTGAGGTCAGTACTAGTCGTGCACGCACGTAGCGAATACTTTTATGATTGCAGGTTTTCCATAGCTAAGTTTAAATCTCACATTTTGAAACATAAAAAAAAACATAGATTCACGCGAAACATCTTTGGTTTACATTTACAACATAGCCAATAATCACAGGCATATTGTGCAACGTCAAAATCTTAATATCATTCCTCAAGTCGACGGATCCTTATTACTCGTGATTCCTATTTTCAGGCAGCTTCTTAGCCTTCGGCATTTGAAGCGACCTAACTAAGCTATAATAGCTAATCTATTATTAAATGTCATTAGAGATACTTACCTTCTGGAGATAGCTATGAAAGCTCTCGTGCAAAGCGCCGAGGACAACTTCTTCATAAACTCCGTCTTCTGAGTGTGACAATATTTTGCTGATCACACTAAAAACTTGTGATCTGATTCCGTGCAGCATTAAAAGACAAGCCAAATATTTAACATAATTATGTGCATATAAAGAAGTTAAGTATTAAGTTTTTTTTTCCTAAAAAGCGTGTTATTTCCAATCCCGAAATCACGGGTTCAAACCCCTGCTAACGTTTATACATGAGTTTTTCTTTATGTAAGAAATGTAATTTCATATTTGCCAGTCGCTTTTCGATCAGGAAAACATCATAAAGGAACCAGTTTAATAGTTTACCCTGTGGGTTGGAAGGTCTGGAAAATCGCTTTGCATGTTACTACGTCAATTGGTTTCCAAGTGTACCCCAGGCTTTCATGGGTCGTGGCGTAAAGTCTGGATAGCACGAGGGAGACGATCGCTTGAGTGTTTTAATAGAATTGGTTAGTGAAATAGTAGAATATAGTAATAAGTCTACCTGTGCAGGAAAGCTCTGTCATGCGGCGAGTAGTGCAGAGCCCAGCACCGCACGGCTTGCAGCGAGGCGGCGCTGGCCGGCGGCAGCGCGGGCGCCAGCGCGCTCACCGAGCCCAGGAATGCGTGCAGCGCCGAGCGCGCGCCGCGCGCGGCTCGCCCGCCCGGGCACAGCGCGCACGCTGAGGCCGTCGTCGCCGCCGCCGTGCGAGTAGCCTCGGTGGCACCGGCCTGATGGAGATTACATCAAATTCCTAAAAATGACTTGATTACGCCTTAAGGTTTAACACTCAAATTCGTTATATAGGAAGTGTCGGTTGCACATGATATGTTTTGACCATGTCATTGACACTTAGAAATTAAGTCATGGACAGAAAGCGCAATTGTCATATTGCAGTGACAGGTATCTCCCACATCACGATTGAACACATATCTACAGTCGAATTCTACGACACATACAAGAGTATTAGTATTATTAGTCACCACGGGTATTCCTTGTAATATAAATATAAATTAGGCTAATGAAGCTGACGTACCTCTTTATTATCCTCTAACGCCAATGGCGGGGGAACGATCCTAGCGTATTTGTCGAGAGCTGTACAGAACCACCACATGACGTCGTGTACGCAGGTGGGCTGCGTCGCAGACCTCAGTAACCAATTTAACGCCTGTAATATTTCAGTGATTACATTTCACGTCACATATATTCAATTAAAATCAATCAGGCAACTTCAACAGCGTGTATACCATTTGTGCAAAATGCTTTTGATGGTTTAGTAGAGCGGTTGTCACCCATTTAAAATTCCAGAAGAAATAGAGTTAGTTACGAGTATACACGTCCACGGCCGGCAAAATGTTCCACTACGTCGCTTGACTATAATGACAGTTAAATCTCGTCCTTATCTGACCAAGTGGGACGTTTTTCCGGTTGAAGACACATACAGATATATTTACCTCAAAGGCATATTGCCTAACAGTATTAATTCTAACGGCAGCATCCATCTTCTGCCTGTAGGAGTGTAGGTTGCGGTTGGCGAGCACGAACGACAGCACCGGGCTCCGCATGAGCGCCTCGGGGTCTATCCGGGGCGGCTCGAACGCCGACACGCCGCAGCCTTCGCCTGTCCACTCGCCGCAACCGACTAACTTTTGGAGGGCAGCGCTCGGTTGGGCGAGGAGGGATGAACCTGCGCCTGGAAAGGTGGAAGTAAATGAGTCATGGCTCAGTCACATGCACATAAGATTTTTGTCTCTCTTCTCTCAGCAGAATTCAGAGAGACTGCATTATATTGCTTAGGCATGGAAAAAAAGCTGATCTTCCTGCTCGTGCATCCTCATGTGGCTGCAGTCACCAGTCTCGTGCAGTTAGTAGTGCAGCGTTGAAGGTGTTTATGTTTATTTATCATTATCTCCCAACTAGTCGATCCAAAATCGGCCATCAACATTTTGTTGGCAACGTGTCCCGCCCAATCCCAATATATGTTAGTGATACGCAATGAAGAGGTTCAGGGCAGTGAGAAAGTAATGTGGTTACCAGAGAGACTGTCGTGGTGCGTAGAGCGCTCATGACGGGCCAACGGCGCGGCGTTCGCCAGGTCGCGGCCGCTGGCTTGCCCCATCGACACTGAGCGGTGCACGCGCGGCCACTGCCCGCCCGCCAGGCCTTCGCCTCCATATGGCCCGTTCTGCAATCAAAATATTACATGAAAAACATGTACAGCACAACCAGGTACTGAAACTGGGGCGCCACATGCTACATCTGCGCACCAATTCGTGCCACGGTGATGCTGACAGGTACAGTCGGCCAAGAAAGTGGTCTACCAGTTTTGACCAAAGTTTCTGTGAGCTCTAACGATCGCTAAGGTTGACTTGACACATGGCATGACGAAAGTATCATACATAGAGAAAGAGCAATTGTCACTGACATAATATTATTGCAAGGGGAAATCGATATTGTTGTCTCATGACGTTCAAACGAACCTCAACCGTAGGGTGGTAAATCACATTTTTGATCGACTGTACAAGAAACAACTAACCGTTGGAGCAATCGTCGGAGGCGGCGGGCGACCCAGTGAGTGATACTTGGCGGTGTCTACAGTGGCGTTGGCCTTGGGCGCGGCGCCCAGCGCGGCCAAGCACTGGAACGGCGGCGCCGGCTGCCACATGCTGCTGGGCGGCGTGGGCGGGCTGCGCCCTGCCGTCTCGTGCCACGGTGACGCTGACAGGGACTCTGAAACGTACTTACCAGTTATACACTCTAAAGTTTCACAAAGAAAACAAATACTAAAAATCTTATTGAAATATTCTGTCATTAGAAAAATCGACAAATTAGAAAAAAATCAGCGCGAATGTTAATCGTCCCATAGAAAAATTTGCATAGATCAATCTTAAATAACCAATATTATTTTATATCCTATTTAAAAGCATAATACCCGAGTTAGTCAAAGGTGCCAAATCCAGCAGGAACATAGCATTGTCCTTCATGATCTGGTGGTCGAGCTCCGGCGCGTCGTTGCTGCGCTCGTAACACACGTCCGAGACGGATTTGGTCTTCGATTGTTTCACCGACGACACCGCTTTCAACGCCTTGTCGCGACACTTCTCGCAATATATGTACCAGAGCTGGTATGCTGTAAGAGGAAATGAAATGAGGCTGTATTTTTCGCAGAGGTTCTGTTCCTGATATGTTAGCGTCGTGTGTATATGATTTCGGGTACACCGGATGGAAACACTCATAATACTAAACTATGGATCTATACGATCGTCTTTTTAAGTGGAAGGGACGCTTACCATCCCTATAATAACTACTGCCAAGTGGAAAACTTTGGACAAGAGAGGTAACACAAGAAAAAGGAAATAACGCGTAATTTAATTATACGTTACAGTAATTAATGGCCTGACAGTCTAAAAGGTCGATTTTCATTAGTTAGTTAGTAGTGAAAATAATTAAAGTTGCGTCTCGCTCTCCGATAAATATTTTTATCATTGCGCAATAATTATGTGTTCTTTAGGAATAATAAAAGTTCGATGGTCAAACATTTAAGGAAACTATCTATAATGCATGATAGGTGCATTATGAAAGGATATTTGACTTATTGCATACATTTTGAACAATACCTATAAACTGCAAGCTGCGTAAAGTCACAGTATAATAAAGAGTACTATCGTACAGTATGGCCACTTCCGCTCCCCGCTGAAAGTGCCGCCCACTCGCTCTCGGCTACCTCACAGTTACCATCTGTCAAAAACGCGAACAGTCGACCTATCATATCTCACTCACACAACACACGCGTTCACCTACACGAGCTTAGAATGTGTGCTAGGAACGCGCCTCTTTCATAATTATATTTGATCGGCAGTGTCCGAGGTGTGGTAAAGTACCTTGCGCGAGCTGTCCGCAGAGCGCGGGCGGCGCGTCGTTAGGCGCGGGCGGGTCGGCGCGGCGGTAGACGCCGGCGCGGTCGAAGCCGCGCGCGCTGGCGGCGCGGCAGCCGGGGTGCGCGTGCCGCATGTGCGCGGCCAGCGGCGGCGGCACGCTCACCCCGCCGCACAACTCGCACTTCACTGCAACAACACATTGAATAGTGTCTTACTAACGTCCCGGAGTTTTGATCACTCTATGTCCATTGTTACTCGACGCAACCTTTCGGACCATATAACATCACGTCGAAGCCATTTCCCATATCGCTAACTAGATTATGACGCTCAAGAGACGCCGGTGTGGGGCGATCCTCGCTCTATAGAAGTGTAAGACTGTAAGTGTAAGACTGTCCTATAATATATATATTTATTTAGGTGTAGGGTGACCCACGCCCAAAACATGCAAGTGTCAAGTGGGCCTAATACGGGCTCAGTGGGTTTAATGGGATGAGTATTTAACTCCTGATCGAGCATGCTCGATTTTTTTTACTTACCTATTATATGACGTCTGAATTCTCGTCGCTAACTTATATTTTCATGTCAATCATAGTCATATTGATATGGCAGCGGAGGTGACCGCTATTAAGCATTCGGAATTAAAATAACGCTTATACCTACTTATTCAATATGTGATAGCTATTTACAATATACAGCATAATTGCACATACGTACCTGAATAAGGAGTTTTATAAATAGGCGCTGACTTCCAATCCCTTTTTTTGCGAAGTGAAGTAAACGTTCTTGATATCAGCTCGTTTTCATTCTTTTCAGCAGTATCTTTCTGATGTCTACAACATTAAAAAAATTTTTTAATATGAAGCACATGTAATTAAGTATTTAGTCAAACGCGCAGTATTGTCAAATGACAAAACACACAGACTACGAGAGACACAGACACTACAAGGGGTCATCCATTTATTCATCACAGTGACAGGAGATGGGAAGGCTGACAGTAGGTACACATTGAAGAGTTAACTTTTTATCCATGGGCCCAGAAACTGGAAATTTGATGTGATGTAATTGAGCAATTCCCGTTTAGTTTGTACATTTGGATCACGTCTCCGATTTTGATAAAAATTGGTAGGCTGATAGAGTCCATGATGCTGAACAAGATCCACTAGGTTTCCCAAAATGTCCTATGTAGTTTGTATGAAACCTTCCTTTTTTGTTACCAGATTTTTATACATTTTCGGTAACAAAAAAGGAAAGTTTCATACAATCAACCTAGGACATTTTGGAAAACCTAGTGGATCTTGCTCAGCATCATGGACTCTTTCAGCCTGCCAATTTTTATCCAAATCGGAGACGTGATCCAAATGTACAAACTTAACGGGAATTGCTGAATTAATTGACGACAACTAACATACGATATAAAATTCAGAGCCCTAACTACAGTGACGACTTTTTACTCGTACATCAACATGTACAGTCAACCAATTGGAACCCTAGGCCACTGTAGAACTATGTCATAGTGACGATGTTAATCAGATTGTAAGAAATCTCTTACCGCTTGTCATTTTGACATGGTTGTAGAGTGGCCTAGGGTTCCAATTGGTTGACTGTACCAAATGTAAATAGAATACAAAGGGGTTGAAATTACTTGTCGGTGGCAGCAGAGAGTTGGTCGGCGTCGTAGAGCGCGTCCCACAGCGCGACGAGCGCCCGCAGCGCCGGCGGCAGCACGTTCACCACGGACGGCGAGTTGCTGCTGTCTGGAGGGCAACCATTTTGTTTAACATTTTCAATCCGATGAATATCCGTTATCACACAATGTACTTTTTCTCAAACATGCAATGAAATATTGTCTTTACGTTCCTTAAAATGGGCTGGGAAGTATCGCTTTTTGGGCGCAACAACTCGAGAGGACTGTAAAGGGATTTCATATTATTTTTCAGGCCTAGGCCTGCAAAGTAACTTTTTTTTATAAAATATTGTCCTTTAGAGCATTTTTTTATTTCATTGTATGTTTGAGAAAAGCACTATACATGCCTCGGCGTGAAAACGGATTCCCGGCCTCGTATCCCTATCCGGCCTCGCTCGCACGCTCGCTCTACTATTACAAACGCAAGAATTGAATTGATGAAAGTTAAAAAATTGTGTGAATATTTGCGATTACGCGTTGGTTTGAAAGATGATGGTGGAGAAAATGGTTTTGAAAAGTTTGGTTTATGAAAAGTATCGAGGACGTGAAAAGACTCCACGGAAAGCACGAAAAGCGAACTAAATATGGTTGTTGGCTTTTTACTTACTACAATCGCAAACCCATTATTACTTTTAAATTCCAACATAGTTTGTATAATTTGTGACGTTATCTGGGTAAAGGGACCTTATTGTCGATGACGCTTACGTCCCGCGGCATCGTATTTGTATACGAACATCGCTCATAACGCCTTAAGCGCCATCGACAATAAGGTCTCTTTACCCAGATAACATCACAAATTATACAAACTATGTTGGATTTTGTGTATGAGTAATCGCTCGTTAGTATGAACATGCGTACGCATGCTTTCAGCTTTCCGATGCGTAAGCGTCTTCATATTAACTAGCGATTTCTAATACAAAAAATGTGGCTCGATGCTGATAGATGTGACTTCACCCTTACCCAGATAACGTCACATTTTAGCATTTACTATAAAAAATCAGAACCCATCATCTTCAGTACTTATGAATACGTAGTACCCCTATATAAACTGCTTACGCAAAAAACTATTTGCAAGCGCAATACTTAAGCGCAATACTTAGCACGATAGTTGTTTTTATATATATTTAAAACTTACTACGAAACACACTGGTTACGTAAAGTCGCCGTCAATAGAACTTGTGAACAATGTAAACAATCCTGGTAGTCAAAATGTATTTAATTTCCATCAGAACTAACTCATCAGATACTGGATAAATCCATGTGTTCTTTAATAAATTCACCTTTTAAATAATAAAATTGTGCTAAAATATTGATATTTTATATAATGGTTTGTTTACATTGTTGACAATTTCTATTGACAGCGATTTTAGGTATACTAACTCGTATCGCCTTGAGCCTGTGAATCCTCTTCGCGTATCGTGACGTCGACGTCGCTCCGCCGGGCACGGCTGGCGCTCGCCTCCACGCCGGATCGCGTTAGGGTTTCCAGCGTAGCCGGGTTCATTCTCAAATACTGCCCTGTAATCAAAATACATTTGTAACATATAAACTAACTAATCAGCATGGCAATTTGAAACCCCAATATATTTGACCCAGGTTTACGACTTTGGAAGGAGCATTACAATACAATACAATACAAATCCACTTTATTGCACAACCTCAGAAATGTACATAGGAACACACACATTACAATTAATTTTATTACAGAGGTAAAGACTGTATCGTTAATTATGGAGACAACTTTGAGTAGCCGTATTTATTTGCTATTATATTTTTTTCTTATAACAAGACATGGGCTTAATAAGTCACATAATAAGGTACGCATTTTGTTCTAGAAACTCGACGTAAAGCATGTGGTTTAGACAGCATTGACTTAATCCTCGCGAGTACCAATTACGATTTCGGACAAATGCTACTAGAAAATTCACAAAGTGCGTACAAGACGACACAATTGCGAAAAAAAATTGTGCAGTGCGAACCTCAACGACACATGATCCACAAAGCAGAATATCTAGACTTAGTCTAGCCACTGTTATTTTAAAAAAATAAAGTTCATGATCTGTGTATGGCGGCCATTTAGAGAATGTGGCATGGCGCTTACCCTAACTCCGACTTTGATGTCGAATTTAACTATCGTACACTGTTTATATCGATCTGGTTTAGGCACTGTTCAAACACCGTGAATATCTATTAGACATTGGTCTATGCCTAATTTTTTTTATCTGTTTCTCTCATCCTGCTTGTATCAAAAATTGACGGCAATCCGGAACGTAGCTCAAAAATGCGTTTTTTTTTAATTATATAAATTCACCGCATTTATTCTGCAAGTACCCAATTGAACAATCATGAAGAGGACTCTTAAAAAATATATTTTGGCAGCATATTAACCTTTGTTTGTCGAAATCGTACAAAGAGTCTTTGAGATATTCTCAAATTAAGCCAGATTAGGGCTTGTCCGAAATTTATTTGCTAGACCTTAATGAAAATACCATAAAGTCCTTAAATAAAAAAAATATCAGACCTTCCTATATCAAATCGTACGTACCAATACCTTCAGATCATACTCTCGGACCATAATAATACAAAATTATGCACATGTCAACATTTAGACGAGGTTTGTTTTGTCCCTATAATTAACGATACAGTCCTTAAACAACATACTTAATACATGTAATACCTACACATAAGATATACATACGTACCGCTTACATATTCATTCATATTCAACTTATTCTAGAGTGCTTTAGTATAAGACGCGATTTTTTTTTGTGAGAACAACTTTAAAACTATTTTTTTTTAAATGACGAAAATTGTATAACTTATTAGTATGGTAGACATCTCATGGAATGCCTCAGTAGATACCTAAATATCAACGTCTTTAGCCGATTTTTACATCGCTGAAAAGTATATAAATAAAGTGTAGGACATAATCATACCTATTCAGTTATCGGAATCTTGGCGTCATAACATTCGGAAACCGTCAAACAAATGAAGCGGAACTATCCCATCTCTGATCATAATACAGCGAAAATCCGCTCAAAATTTTAACAGCATCAGTGGAGACGCCTCGGCACTTGCGGGTGGAACTTCAGGAATGCGCGATCGTGCCGAACAGTCTTCCAATTGGAACCCTAGGCCACTGTAAAACCATGTCATAGTGACGTTATAAATCAGATTGTAAGAAATCTCTTACTGCTTGTCATTTTGACAAAGTTGTAGAGTGGCCTAGGGTTCCAATTGGTCACTATACACTACGCCTGGTACACACATTATCATACGTCGGCGCTCCTAGTGTCGTGATTATTTACCAGCGTTGGTGGAGACCTCGACGGAGTGGCGCTGCGGACGCGCCACGGAGAGGTCGTGCGGCGCGCGGGTGACCACGCGGGCGCCCTGCTTCGGCAGCTGCGGGTGGAACTTCAAGAACGCCGCGCACGCGATCGCGTCGTGCACGATGCCTGGTACACACATTAACATACGTCAGCATTAATCCTGGTTGTGATTATAATCAATTATAGTTATAGCTCCGCAAATCAACTCTATTCTAGCTAGATGTTGACAATTAAACATATCGTTTGGCATAATACGTTAAGATTATAAAGCGTCTATAAAATAATACAAATTCAAAATGTATAAATGGCTTAAATTAGCTGAATTAAATAAATAGAGTAATAGATATATACAGTTCTAAGGTTCAACTAAAAGAAAAATAGATTAATGACAACGAAATTATGAGTATTGTGTTCTTTTCGAACTGTCTTTTTTTTCATTCAAAGACATAGCATGCTCCATCGTAGTCAACGCAATAAGTAACCTCATTTGTAGTAATAAAAAGCATGGTCCAACCACCTTCATGCCACAGCAGCGCAGCAAAAATCGCTCGTAGACACTCTGCCTGCGCGGGGCTGAGTGCGTGCTTGCGCGGCGGCGGCGGCGCGGGCGCGGCGCGTGCGGGCAGCGGCGGCGGTGACGAGCTGCGCTTGTAGGCCCGAGACCGCGACGCTATGCGTTCGCGGGCGACGCTTTTGGGACTTATGTTCTCGTCCTAAGACAAAATACACATTATATATGTGTTTATGTAATCATGAATAACTGATTATAAGTGTCATTATCATTTACATCTCACTACCTCATCATCTCATCTGCAATGACGGTAAAAGGACATATTAGTTGAATCCTCATAAAGGTGCTTTGAGGACAACTGGAATGCCATCTAAAAATCCCAAAATACTTATTATGTCTTAGTTAGTCTGCATTAAGTCCTTCGGGCCGTTCCGATCCTAGTGTTTTCTGTTGCTGGTTGTGAGGCGTTTCTGTATCTACAACTCAATTTTTCCGGGCTAGTCGAAGTAAACTAGTTTTTATAAAAGCATAAAGGTAAAAAGTTTGTAGGTACCGACACAGATGCTGGTATTATTGAACTCATATAAAAAATATGCCTATTATCCTCAAAAAAAGAACAATATCTAGAATGAGTGTGTAGAAAACCGGCCAGTAATGTTTCCCACCCATTAAAGGCGGAAATGACCATATCGGCTACCAGTAGTAACGTTTCCTGTTATAGGCTGCAATAACCATACCAGCTACGGTAGTAATGTTGCCTGCACGGTTAGCACATGATTTCCGCGAGAGTATATCGCCGCGAGATAGTTCACTTCTTCTAATTGTATTAAGATTAAGACGCAACAGGAGCGAAAATGCTAAAATGGAAAGGAGACCCCCTTCCAATTTTGTAATTTCAGTTAAATATACTCGTGTTATTAACTAGATTTATCGAAAAAGAATTGTTCATTAAGAACAAAGATGTTCATAAAGATATTGCGAAAAAATCTTTTCCGCTCTCGACTGTTTCCTCCTCTAAAACTTAATCAATTGGAACGAAATTTGATAATCTTAATAACAATGAAATAATCTGTAAACTAAACGGTCCGATTTAGTTTTTTTGGCTAATTGTTACCAATTTTGAATATCACGCCTTTTTTGCACCACAATGAAAAAGGCCGTTTTTGGAAATAATTGATAGGGTCAGATAAAAAAAATAATAATCTGTGTTAAAAAAATCATTGCTCTAGCTTCAAAAACCAGGAAGGACATAGTTGAGAGCGTTTGTATGGAAAATTGGCCCCTCCTGTTGCGTCTTAATGTCATAAGGACGACTACTACATCTCGCGGCGACATACTGTCGTGGTAACCGTGCTGTTATTGGATGCATACCGGCTTGGGCCCGATGTAGAGGTGCAGCGTGGCCACGGTGTCGCCGACGCTCTCGGGGGAGGTCTGCGTGCCCGCCTGCGCAAGGCGCCCGCCGCCGGCGCGCGTCTCCGGCTCCATGCCTATCTCCGTCTGCAATTATACCACAGTCTAAGATAACGACATTCAGTCTATTGTATCTTACTTCATTCATATCAAAGAGGATCGAGTATTATACAGAGTTACTGTCAAAGTATGTCAATGTCATAGTAAATGTGTAATCACAGTGCATAGACTGCCATCTCTCGACACAGGCTTAAAACTTTTGAACGACAGATTTGACAATTTGGCCCATATTCTTAGCTTGATATGTGTTAAAATGTCAAATATGAATATTAGCGCCATCTAACCAAGCGTCCCCCATCTAGGCCACAGTGCCTTTTTCTCTATGGCTTTGAGGTACGTTTTTTTCGTAGACTTTGTCCGTCTATACGGAGTTACATATGTGTTTGATTCATATAAACCCGTATGCGAACCCTGAGAAAAACAGTTCATCACGTTATGAAGAAAAAATGTTACTGTATTTCTTTGTATATAGTACACACGAGATAACTTTAGAAAAACTTTATACTAAATGGAACTATAGGTCTTTCTGTAATCTAAGAACTTAAACACTTTTGTATGTGACTGTTTGTTTCCTAAAAAAAAAAGGTCTGAGTAGACCATATAGATCTAGGATCGTATTTACTACCTACATTACATAAGAAAACTAGTTCCAACTTGTAGTTTTTGCGCAAGTATCTCGTTCCTTATAGTATTGCTGTATGAGTAATGGTGATTAACTTGAGGACAGAAACATGCAATGAAAAAAATAATTTATGTATATTTAAAATGAAAAGCAAGTTATCCCTACTCTTACTACCATTTTGAATACTTGAATGCCTTTTTAAGATTCCGTGTCAAAAGCCTAATACAATAATTTAGGTTTTTCAAAAAAATCTGCATATTTGTAACTACATATAATTTTTTTTTTTAAGTGGAAAATGTCTGCCTTGGGTGAAACTTGAACTCACGGCCTCTGGATCAATATTCCAGCGCTCTGCCAACTGAGCCACCAAGACTTCAACCAAGCCAGCGAAATTTTCCACTACTAAGGTCAATGGGACCCGTAGCGACATCTACCGTAAGAATGTTAAACTTCTTAAATTTCGCTGGCTTGGTTGAAGTCTTGGTGGCTCAGTTGGCAGAGCGCTGGAATATTGATCCAGAGGCCGTGAGTTCAAGTCTCACCCAAGGCAGACATTTTCCACTTTTAAATTTATTCTAAGCCTAGTGGCATCGATTGCAGACGTTTCTGCTAATCAGAAGTTAAAAATTTAGCATGGTTAGCGCATCGTAACTGGTGAATTTCCAATATGACTTGGAACTCCGGTTGCCGTTTAAGAAGTTTAACATTCTTACGGTAGATGTCGCTACGGGTCCCATTGACCTTAGTAGTGGAAAATTTCGCTGGCTTGGTTGAAGTCTTGGTGGCTCAGTTGGCAGAGCGCTGGAATATTGATCCAGTGGCCGTGAGTTCAAGTCTCACCCAAGGCAGACATTTTCCACTTTTAAATTTATTCTAAGCCTAGTGGCATCGATTGCAGACGTTTCTGCTAATCAGAAGTTAAAAATACATATAATATTCTTTGCCGCCTTTTCGAAACTTCAGGTTTCGAAGTTGATTATGCAAGATTCTTTGTAAATGAGCAAAATAATGAAATGACAACAAACGACGTCTATTTAAGTGCATTCATGGTGAATCATTGGAGGCCTATTTACGGCGCTATCGCTGACTCACGTGGGCCGCCACATGGTGGCTATCTTCGCCGAATAGACCACAGATAAAGTAGCATGCAATGTAACTCAACTTCTAAACATTTCTAGTTACATAGTTTACGCTTTCCTGAGACGATTATTGACAAATGACTCCCACTCACGCTACAGTACATTACATTTTAGTGTAATGTAAGAATAAGGACCATACGGGTTATGGCATAGGGATACGTGAGGCTGACTTTATTATATTAGTTATATTTGATTTTTTTTGCTACTTATAATATTAATATATGTATATGATATATGTTTTATTTTGCAATAATCACTAATCTAGTCGTAAAAATGCCCAATGTCATCGCCACAATGGCCCGTAATTACCTTTTTAGTTACGCGTGGAACTTCTTGACTAAAAAGGACGTCAACTAGAATAACTTCTAAATAACTACAAGGATGTTGCATAGCAAAGATACCGAGTCGAACTTCAGAAGTATAGACCGAAAGTGTGGTATAGAAAACCAACCAACCTCCAGAATAGGGTTGACGTCCCGTATATTGTCGCTGGAACGTTGTTTTACCGGCGACCACCACTCGTCGCTGTTGCCATTGCTGCGTCGCTGCGTTCTTCTGCCAACAAATGATACACTTAACTCAATGCTTATGATGTCGCACCCTTGGGATTGTAGTGACCTAATCCAAAAAAGCATTTTATTGGGAATTGTTAAATAAAGATTGCCGGGTTCATAAACTCCGTAGAAAAGGACAGATTACCGAGGTTTAAACGACATACAATTACTAATAGTTAATTTTAATTAAAGATGCCTTATTACTTTACAAGGTTTTACAAACAAACAATAAAAAATATAGTATTTACTATTTTTTTCATTTATTTTTTGCACATTGTGTATGGTTCGCCTCAATCACGATGACGCGCGATGTTGTTACATCTAACCTTTGATAGTATGACAATACGAACCAAAGCATGCGTCCTCACAAAAAACACGAGGTATATGATGTTTGTAAACGAGCGATAGTTTAATAAGCAAGTTACTTTTATTTACCTCGGCGTTGGGATAGCGATGGACTCGTTTCGAAAAATTCTTCCGCGTTTACTGGGCTCCAGTCCAAATACGAAAGGACTAGTACTGCTATCACTCTGCGAATAATAATTAATAACATTACACTCTGAATAATATGATAGATACTGACATATAATTATTAAAAAAAAATTATATGAATTTAACTATTAACAGAAGTAGTACAATAATCATAGACACAGGTTTTTTTTTATGCTGAACTGTGGTTAAAAATTATGGTTACGAAGAGTATCGCAAAAATTAATAATATGTACGAGATAATAAAATGAACCTGTGACAGGCGTAGTGCATAAGAACTCAACTTACATCATTGGCCATATCACACTGGACGGAGAACGGAAACCTCCGCTCATCAATGCTATTAATATCTGCAAATATTAACATAATGAGTATTAGTAAACATTCGACGACATTTTAAAGTCCGCTGCCGAGTTACTGAGTAGTCATAAAAGGTTAGGAGCGAGCAACAGGTCTTACCGTTAACTCCAATGTCGATTTCGTCCTCGTGCGTCCAGGATTGCATGTCACCCTGAGCGTCGCCGTAGCCGCTCCATATACCCGTGTACTCCGACTGTAAACAGTAGGTACACCTACACTAAAAATTACCACGATTTTGTTGTGTTATGAATGTTATGATTCACTTTCGTTTCAATTGAGGAAAACGGTTTCTTTGTTTAGTTAAATGTACGTTGAGTACGGTTGTTTAGCTTACTTATATTAGGACCGATATTCTGCGATTCTCAAATCTGTGATCCTTAAAATTAGAGATGTTCTAAAGTTACAATTGCGCAATTTGACAGTTATCCCTGTAAGCGGATTTTGAATCAACAATGCTACTACTAATTTTAGTAGCTAGAAACTTAACATACATATAAATAGCAATTTCACTTGCCTACATAATGGTTTTTAAATTGGTCTACTGTGGTAATGCATCGTACGAATTAAATAATAAGACTTAAAGCTAAGTTTCCCTCTATTATCAGACTAGACGACAGGTCAGTGTGACAGTATAGTTCCGCGAATTAATCGTACCTGTTTTTATTTTAAAGCGCACATTACAGAAACGAATCATTTGTCTCGGTCAAATAATTGAAGTTCAATAGGGAACTTGACTGTAGTTAAAACAATATATTTTATACCATGCATGAAATAAAGCATCAGATAATTATAAGAAAAACATGGACAGAAGTTATTTTTAAATACAATTTCTATTTAATAAGTCGGGTAGAAATATATAAAGTAACTGAGTTGACCGTGACGTCACTCAATTCGATTTCATATAAATTCCATATTAGCAAGTCGTTCAAATTCGTTTTGACAGTTCTTAAAAAGAAGCTGATTTGACTAGGAGGCAAGTAGCCTATTAGACTCATTACCCGATCTCCAATTTAGATTAAATTATGCATACATGAAGCATGAATAGCGCATATATGTCCACAACTTCGGCAGCCATTAATATATTTGACCATATCGTAACAGGATTAGATGGAAAACAGAAGATGGCTGGTATATTTTGCGATCTGTCCAAGGCGTTCGACGTTATAAACCACAAGCTTCTTCTTAGCAAACTAAACCGTTATGGCATTAATCGCAACTGCTACGATTTATTAAAATGTTTTTTAGCAGACCGCACACAAACTGTCAAATTAACTGCACACGGTAAACAATATGGCTCTGACGTTGGAACCACCAATATTGGTATTCCTCAGGGTTCAGCCCTTGGCAATACCAATAATATTCTTACTTTTTGTAAATGACCTTCCATCAGCCATTACAACAGGGTTCTCTGTGTTATTTGCTGACGATACCACAGTTATAGCTAGTGCCCAAACATACGAACAGCTCAATGAAAAAGTTATCGAGGCATGCGGACAGCTGAGACTGTGGTTTTCTGCAAACGGATTGCTCTTAAATATAACGAAGTCGAATATCATGCTTTTCTCGGGACGTCAAGTTGAAATACCCCCTTGCTTCTTAAACACCCCTATGCCTATATGTGGCAAAAACCGGTTTCTAGGGTTCGTCATAGATTCCAACTTGAACTGGAAAAGTCATGTCAATAAACTTTGTGCTAAATTGAGCGGAGCTGTTTTTGCACTTCGAAAGTTAAAACCCATAATATCACACGTTGCCTTAAGATCTGTATACTTTGCCCATTTCCACTCATTAATATCGTACGGAATAATAATATGGGGTAACTCGACGGATTCGAAGCGCGTCTTTATAATGCAAAAGCGAGCGCTACGTACTATGGCCGGAGTGAATACAAGACACTCATGCAGAGACATATTTGTGGAACAACGCATTATGACCCATTTTTCACAATACCTGTTTGAAGTTATAATGTTTGTTAGAAACAATATATCTGACTTTAAACGCGTTCATGTTTCGGGTATAAACATCCGTTACACAGGACGGTTAATAACAGTTCCCCGGCGCATGGCCTTAGCGCAAAAAAACCCTCGCGTCATAGGACCAACATATTATGAACGACTTCCAGCCACCGTAAGAAATGAACTGTGCGACCAAACATTCAAACGCCTGTTGAGAGATTTTTTGTTGGATAGACCGTTTTATTCTGTTAATGAATATATGAATGGTTATTTTGACGATCTACAGGAGATAATATATTGAAATTAATACATTTTGAATACCATGTTCTAAATTAGGTTGTTATTATAAATCGATATTTATGTTATTGAATTTCTTGTAATTTGACTTATATTTGTGTAATTTGACGATCCGCTACAGGAGATAATACTTAAACATTAATTAGATATTGTTAAATCGTTTAGTTTGAGAACTAGGTATTATGAAATTATTTATATTATTGTATTTGACGATCGTAATATGAATTCTTGTAGATTGACATGCAATTTATACTGTAATTTGTATTATGAAATAAATGAATCTGAATCTGAATCTGAAGCTGATGAAATATACCCGATCTAATAATAAAGACCGGAGTCGGCCAATGATCATAGAAACTCTTATGTCATATATTATTATAACAACGCAAACTAATTGTCTTTGCGGTTTTTGGAATTGGTTCGATAATTCTTACTTGCCTGTGTATAACAAAGTACAAAAAGAAGGCTAAGTAAATATTTGACACGCTGTTATGTCTCTATAAATAAGATCGTGTTAGATATTTTCTAGGCCTTCTTTTTGTGCGATGTCTTTCCAGGTGACTACACTATACACTGTACTTTTAGGTATTTAAAAAAATGTAAACAAATAATTTGCACATCTTCGTGTAGTTACATTTGTTGGTTAACCAACCAAATTCAAATTCAAGCAGATCTGTCACTGAGCAACCAGTTTGTAACCTCCTTATTTCGTCGTGTAATCTTTCAATTTACCCTCAACTGGTTTAAGGAAATAAGGTAGATTTTGTTTACATTTATTTTTTAAATACCTAAAGATACAGATTAAGGCACTGGTCCCACCAAGAGCTAGTAAGCTATGGGCTATCGGCTATAAAAACGAACAAAAGCTAGTCGCTCTCGTAAATAAAAGAGACGCGACGCGATGATAGCACGGGCGAGTTGTAGTTCGTAGCCGAGCTATGAGCTACAAATCGCTCGATCTTTTTATTTACACGGGAGCGACTATCTTTTATTTGTTGTTATAAGTTCATAGCATAGGCACTGGTCCCACCGCGAGCTAGTAAGCTATGAGCTATCGGCTATAAAAACGAACAAAAGATAAGCACTCCCGTGCGAATAAAAGAGACACGGCGATTTTGATAGCTCACCGCTGGGCGAGTAGCTATGTGTCTCTTTTATTTGCACGGGAGCGACTATCTTTTGTTCGTTTTTATAGCTGATAGCTCATAGCTTACTAGCTCGCGGTGGGACCAGTGCCTTACTCGCTTTTGGTGGGACCAATGTCTATAGTCAGCGATAAAAACTTGTACCGAAGCAAATATTTTGAAAAACCTTGTTCCATCAGGATTACCTGTGGTGGCGAGGTGGCGTCGACAGGCAGGAGCAGCGCGCGGTCAAGATGGCGGTGGTGCTGCAGACACCACGCCACGCCGGCGCCGCCGTCCGCGTGCGCGCGCACCGACTCCGCGCCCAGCCGCACCCACGTGCCGTCCTTGTTCACCACCTGGGCGTTTTCCAAATTAAATCCCGAATATCGACTTTCACCAGATCTGGACGTGTTTGGGCTCATTCTTCTCAGAATCGCGAGCTGATTCTGATGAAAAATGTGTCCCAAAATTTCCATACAATATTGGAGTTTCCAATACGTCAAGCTCGTAGTAAGTTTATACTAAAATCGTGACGTAAAAGAAGAAAAAAAATTAGGACATATTTTTTTATCGTCGGGATCGAATCAGCTCGTGATTCTGAGAAGAATGAGCCCAGACACGTCGAGAGCTGGTGAAATTCGATATTCGGGATTTAATTTGGAAAACGCCCACCTGCACCGGCGTTGTTCATTCACGTCTTCTTATGGTATTAGATATGTCGGCGGACGATCGTAAAATTCGGCAGATCACGAAATTCCTAGGCATATCGTGAAACGGCGCCAAATCATGAAATGCCTAAAACTTGTCCAGGCATATCACGATTTGCCTGATAAACAACACGACAGATCGATTAAAGCAACGCATTCGTCGATATTCCTAGCTCTATAGTGGGCACTTCGTAGAATAGTTTCTTTCTTGGCCATTGGTGGTGCTGCGTATGCGATGGTGCGGATGGCGGCCATGTTTGTTTACCGAGTGAAAAATGTCGGCGCCACTATAAAATGATTTTAGCACCGAAAATAATGTGGTTATTCAAAATAGAAGTGAAAAAGAAGTTATGGGTTTTTGCATTTTTTACTTCAATTTTGGAACCCTACTTAAGTATTGAACGATATGGCGGCGTATCATGATATGCCTAGGAATATCATGATCTGCCTAAATGCCACTGGCGGGTTTTACTTGGTGAAGTCAAAAAATGGCGGCGTTTCATGACATGCCTAGGAATTTCATGATCTGCTTAAACGTCACTTGGCAAATCGTTAAACGGTGAGTTTTGAACGATATGGCGAATGTTACTAAGCCAAATCATGATTTGGCGCCGTTTCACGATATGCCTAGGAATCTCGTGATCTGGCGGATCCTTCGTTCGGCCGCCGACAGATATAATATAGAAGCGAGCGAGGTGCTCAAGAATATGTCTAACGCTTTTACAATATATAGGGTCTGTTCCGATATTTGTGAACACCTCGTTTGCTCCGACATATCTGATGGCGACTGCATAATTGTACAATTGTGCAGTCGCCAGTACATCCACATGCTTGGCAAATAACAAGCACGAACATGAGGTGAGGTGTTTGCCAATGATCGCCATCCGACTCGGATAACTTCACAAATCATAGGGATGTTTAGTTCGACAAACAGGCAAGTTCGTCTAGTATATTGTGCTTGTATTCGGTAGTGTTTGGCATTTAGGGGACAAATACAAAGCGTACAGTCACTGTTACACTACTATCTACCTACATTAGATACAATCGTAACGTACCACTTGATAGTACACACACCCAATCTTATCGTAGGGCCTAGATAATCCTTGTGTTTTATCGTATTTTACCTCTCTAATCGAAGTTATTTCTCTTATCAGTCAAATGTCAAGAATTAAGGTTCAGAATAAACATTCCTATTGACACAGAACCGCTTATCATATTTTTAATTGTACAAATAAAACTGTCTAAGACACAATACAGTTACAAAAGTGCACTTCGTTACAATAAGACCCAGAACCCCAACACAAGGCTAATTTAGTCTCATCATTCTCTTGCCCTTATCCCAGTCACTTGGGGTCGGCGCAGCATGACTTTCTCTTCCATACATCTAATTTAGTCTAAAATACTTATAAATTGCGGTTATAAAAGAGGCCAATTCTTTAGATTTTTTATCTAAACCTAACGGATACGAACCTCTTCAACACAAGCGACAGTGGTTCCAGGCGGCACGCGGCCCAGCTCCTCGGCCTGCAGGCTGGGGCTGGCGCGCACGCGCAGGCCGGCGCTGAACCGAGCCGCGAAGCGCCGCAGCCGCGCCGGCGGCGTCGCCGCCTCGTCGCCCGCGCCGCGCTCGCCTCGCCCTTCCATGCTGCTCTCCACCACTTCTATCGTCAATTCCTGTTAAACACCCTTAGGTTATATTATATTCTAGTAAAATTCTGTAATAGATTAGATTTATAATTATAAATTATGACTTATAAATGTGGGATTAGGTATGTAGCTACCTAAATAAAATACATATTACACAAAAAAATGCTACACGAAATTGTGACTACAGGAAAATTACCTATGGATATTGATACGGCGCCTAACTTAAATTACTGTGTTTATCCCAAATATATCCCTCCGCATTTTTATTTTAGTCTGAGAAAAGGTTCCCATTGACACTAAAACTTTTAGCATTCATGGGGACCTTGGGAGAAACATGGGGTGTTACTATTTGGTAGAAATACAGAAGTAATCCATTTTAAGCGCCAGTTAATATGTGCTTTCCCCTAATTATGTTATTCTTCCAACCGATCACAATCGTGTACGATTTAGTGTAGTTTTATGTACAAGTAAAGGTTTAGTATCAGGAATGGGATTAACCTGCGGTGCTGGTAGTTCGTCCAGAGTGCACCGAAGCTGGTAGGCCCCGGGCGCACGCGGCGTCCAGGCGGCGGCGTACGAGCCGTCGGGCTGCGCGCGCACCGGCAGCCGCTCAGCGGGCACGCGCGCGCCGCCCGCCGAGCCCCATGAGCCCCAGCCGCCGCCGCTGTCGCCGCCGCCGCCCCACGCTCCGCTGGCCACGCGAAGCTCCTCGAAAGAGTAGTTTTGGTATGCCTGAGTAACGTTAAAACATTTAGATTATATCTCAAGCTTTATGAAAAAGTCTGCCAAGCGTTATGCCGTCATACATTAATTTTGTTTCCACTTGAAAAGCGAACGCAAGCATCTCTCGTGAAAATATAGATTGCAAGGGAGAATGAACCTTCATCATGGTGATGGCGTGGAAGCACATGGTGTCACGCACGGTGGGTTGGTACGGCACGTCGGGCACACCCCGGCGGCCCTCGCCGCCGACTGCCGACGCGACAGCGCGACTTTGACGACCCCCCAAATCCTCTAAGCGTTGCACCACAACCTGATTGAACAATCTAACACATTAAAAATCTGCGTGTTTAATCGGCCAATAACTCTTGGTTTTGTGCCAAAGCCATAAAAAAAACCAAGCAGATAAACAACACATCAAATTCCTATTTACAAAAATGTGGTTCCTTCGACGCATCACGATTTACAATAGCTTGGTATTAACTGATAAGCACTAAATCATAACAATCGCATGTGACTTGAATGATTTAACAAACAACGACGACGATTCTGGTTTGAACCTACATTGAACATTTGTCACTCAATTGAATAATAAGAGTTAAACTTTGACTGGAGGCCTGGAGCTAAATAAATTCCTATAGCGAAACGGACAGCAGGAATTAAATCTAACTAAATGTATGAAGTAAGTACATAAGTGTATTTTTCTGTTTTACTCTCCCCGTGTTTAGAGAGGAGTAGGTAATCGGTACTAAACTGTTATATGAAAAATGTGTTTGTTTTTATTGAAAACATTTGAAACATAACAAAAAACTTGATCAACCTGCCCCTGATACTTTATTTTGTTTTAAACATTGCTGCTCCTTGGTTAGATTCAGACATATATTGACACCTGTGGTTTAATTACGGAACTTAAGTAGGAAACAAACCAGACTTTTGTGAATTTCGTGATGGACCGATTAAGAATCAGTAACAAGCACGTTAAATTGATTTGCACTGACGAAGGTAATAAATGTGCGATCTCGATATTGCCAACAATTACCAATTTCGCACCAAGTTCAATTATTATTGGTCTGTTTAAAATCATTTAGCGTAACATTACGTTCATTAACAATATACTTCAACAGGTAATTAACTATTAGATAGGTATGTCATATAGGTCTCTAAGTCCCGACCGCCACTTGACCCGCATAGTTTCAATCCAATTCTCACCCTCTTAGGGGTTGAACTACATAAACTCTTTTCTTTACGGAGCGCTGCAAGTATAAAGACTATAAAATGTTCGAAGTTTCGGAAAGGTAACTATTTTTTTAAGATGAAATCTTTAAAAAAAGTATTAAGTGCACAGAACAACTAAAACTATAATGTTACCTACGTGTTATGTAACTATAACAATAATGTAATGTAACAAATTACACACCTCGACTTTTAACGCCGGCGACGCCACACTTTCTCCGTACTGGTCCCGCACGAGTATGGGCAGCGTGATGCGAGCGGCGGGGCGCACCGGGGTCGCGGGCGCCCGCAGCTCGCACTTGGCGGGCTCCACGCGCGGCGTGGGCGCCAGCCAGCGCGCCAGGCGCCCGCCGGCCGTACTCTCGGCGCCCGCCACGAAGTCAGAGAGGAACTGGCGCTCAGTTGAGATGCATCTGCCGATAAAAACAACCTTATCACAAATAGAGAACAAAGAGTACCGATACATCAATAGGTCTCACTTGTCTCGTAGAATAATGCACAACAATCGACTAATTACTTATTAATAACTTACATCATTGGTAGTAGCAGATAAGTTGTAATAGGTCATTGTCTACGAAGATAAGCTTAGCATACATGAAAAGTTTAAACCACTTTTAGACATCTTATAAACTCGCTTAGAAATAAAGACAATATTCGAGTGGATGGAATAGATAGTAGTATAGACAGTGACCCCGTCTTCTGTTAAGTGCTAATTACGCAGCAGGCAGCAGGAGCAAAGTTTTAAAGTGCATCAGGGCTGCCAGTGTGAACGCAACACACGTCGACCTCTACTTTGTGTTTCAACTTCAAGTAATGTGCTGTCAAACATATCGGCTAACTTGTTATCGATACTGGTTCGAACTTTTTGTATAAGTAGGTAATTTACTTTTATGATATTATGATACATTTGCGATATTTTGCAAAGAAATGCGCAAAAAATCATTATTTTTAGCTTTCCCTATGTTCTGGTCAACGTGCGTAGCCGAATGCACAAACTCTCACGAAACGCTCGCAGATATATATCTCTATCGCTCTTGCGTATTGGCGCGACAGAGCCAGACTACCTTTCGCGGCGTTTCGTTTTCGTTTCGCGTCGTAGAAATGTCATTCGGCTACGGGGCCAGTACGGCAACCTAACGAATCCATTCTACCAATCTACTGGATTATAGTATGTACCTAGTAGTAGTAGTATCTACAGGTACTGTCAAGACAGAAGCGATAAGTTTACAATATGAGCTATTCGTAAATTGCTAACAATGCTTATAAGCGTGTTGCAATAATGGGAGAATATTTCTTAAAATATATTTTTTAAATAAAATATTTACTTACTTACACTTTTTTACTAACAATTCGTGTCATACCGTTACCAATGACTGAGATATTATAATCTGAGCCATTATTAGTATCGTATGACATATCCTTAGGCATACAATCGTGTCGCGTTAAAATTAACGATACGCTTTGCTCTTATATCATACTGAGTTTTTTTTTTTTTTTTTTTTTTTTAATAGCCTATATTGTTTCCCACTGCTGGGCAAAGGCCTCCCCTGTTTTCCGCCACTCGTCACGGTTCTTTGCATGCTCCCGCCAATCGCCACAAAATGAGTCCAGGTCTTTCCGCCATCTCATTTTTGGCCTACCTCGGCCTCGGGTAAATTGTGGTGCCCATTCGGTCGCTATTTTGGTCCATCTGTCTGGAGGCATCCGACATATGTGTCCTGCCCAATCCCACTTGAGCTTGGCTGCCTTTACACCCACATCTGCGATACCTGTTTTGGAGCGCAACTCCGTGTTCCTTATCCGATCGATTCTGCGGACTCCGAGTATGCTGCGCTCCATTGCTCGCTGGCAAATCTTGAGTTGGGACTTTTGGGCTTCTGTTAATGACCAAGTTTGGGCGCCATAGGTTAGGATAGGCAGGATGCACATGTCGACCAGTTTGCGTTTTAGTGCTATTGGAAGGTTGCCCTTCATTAACGCCTTCATGGACCAGAAGCTCTTCCAGGCATTTTTGATGCGTTGATCAATTTCCTTGGATTGCCTGTCATCGAAGGATGCTATCTGGCCCAAGTAGGTGTATTGGTCGACATACTGTAAATCCTGCCCATCTACCGTGACCCTATGTTTCGTGACATTGGTCATTAACTGGGTTTTTGCCCTGTTCATTTCGAGTCCAACTTCAAGACTTGCTGTGCTAAGGTCT
The DNA here is from genome assembly GCF_023078275.1 of Leguminivora glycinivorella. Lineage (NCBI taxonomy): Eukaryota > Metazoa > Arthropoda > Insecta > Lepidoptera > Tortricidae > Leguminivora > Leguminivora glycinivorella. The sequence goes on from NC_062998.1 coordinate 32,116,249, forward strand.
TGTAGCATTGTCTCTAGATGGGGTGCTGTGTGTGAGAACAAGACAATGTCGTCGGCGAAACGTAGGTTAGTCAACCGTTTTTCGCAGATGTCAATGCCCATTGATTCCCACTTGGCAGTCAGCTTTTTGAATATTTCTTGTAAGCAGGAGGTAAACAACTTTGGAGACAACGGGTCACCCTGTTTGACTCCTTTTTGGATGCAGAATTTAGGGCCGGGAACATGCAACTTGATGCTTGCGGTGCTGTTTCGGTAGATGGTCTCAATGAGTTCAACATTTCAACATGAGTTCAACAATAAATATTTCCCATTCTCTTTTCATCAAATTAGAATTTAGCATCAACAAATTAACCAATTAATAATGGTTCTCGATCAAGTCGCTTCGGCATAGCGCTATCATTTAACGTCAGTTAGTGCATAATTAGTAATAGGTAAAACACATCATCGATGTCGATAAATGTGGGGTGTTGTTAACGAGTGGCATCACTAGAACTGAGAGACAGCCAGCCGGTCGGCGGTGCGGATCACAGTCTGTGCATGTCGGTCGTCAAGCGCGGTCGGTCGCGCTCGCCGCGGCACCATGTCGCGACTGTACGCGTTGTTGGTGCTCGTGGCGTTTGACTCACTCGTGTGTGCGGACACTTCACTCGGACTGTGTAAACGGTACGAAACTTTCTGCGAGTGTGTTCCAGCTGCTCACCCGTCATGGACTATTGTCAACTGCACGGTGCCCCGTGATCAGGTACTTAATCTCTCGTCTAAATTAGTTATAAAACAAGTAAACTAGGACTAGTGAATGGACATATCGCCGTATCTTATGTTATTGAAGAAAGAATACTGTGTACCTACGGATGTGCTTGAGACTAGTACCTTGTACTCTGAAAGCTTCTAAGTATCCCGTATTTGAATGTCTTATCAAGTTATCATCCGCTTCTATTAAGTATTGAGAGGACATACATGTTTTCTTTTCACTGTGTTGTGTTAAAAACCCTAACATGTAATAGTAACTTTGCATGTAAACCGTAAACCGGTTGGTGATGTATCATATCCGAGGAAAACTGTTTATAAAAGGCAGATATATACATAGAAAACTTAATAAAGGAACAATGTTGTGTTTGTTTGACTTTTAATAAGCAGGTGGATTTAATTTAATATTGACAGATAAATAATCAATTTATGATTTGAGGAACTGTATTGCACAAATGCCAAACAAGAACATAAACACCAATCCATTCCAGCGAAGGCCACAAAACTAAACAAAAAACCGTTGTAAACAATGGGGACTACCTGCCCCGACATGAGAGCAACCATTTATACGAGAATATCAGCGTATGCATACTTATACTGTATAAGTAGGCTGGTACGAGTATGATAATAAGATTTAAATAGTAAATCACATAGCAATAAGCACTTATTTATTTAAATAATAATTTTTCGTTTTCCCTACGTCACAGCGGTCACGTTCTCACAATTTTAAAATAGATTAAGCTCATGACATGTGCAGATAAGAGAAAGCAGAATGAATCGCACTACAAGCATCTACTCAACATACACAGCGTCCGATTTAGAATCGCAAACGTGCTATTTGTGGTGAGCCACGGAGACTATACTGTCTGTTTCGACAATTTTGAAACATCGTTGAATATACATTTTAGCAACTATTGTGGTCAATTATCATCGATCCGCATTAGCTAATGAGTTATAAAGCAAATGAGTAATTCAGTCAGAATTTTAGATAAATTATGAACGCTTGCCGTGCCGGTCCAAATACCGTTGCACTTGGCACATTTTACTGGAGTAGATATAGGGCACCGATAGCGGTATCAGTCAACGTGTTAACGTTAAGCCATCGCCGACAAAGAAACGAAAACTGTATATCATTTGTTTTCAGCTGACTCAAATCTGACTATTCATTCAGTGAGTGGTCTATGCAACATTATTTAGTTAATTAATAATTCACTGGTGTTGAATACTTGATTCCAGTTGCAAAGCGACAGACAAAAATATACATGGCCTAGTTGCCCGGTTAGACACACAAGAATAGTAAATTAAATCATAATATTTTCTATGAAAACTAGCAAATTTTATAGGCCAGCATTTGGCTGCGAACTTAGCTTGGTCAAGCTCTACCTAAATAGTACAAGCACTTGTCATAATTGTAGTTGTTATAAATATATCAGTCACCGTTAAATACGTTTGATGATTGTTGAGTACTCACTGCAGATAAGTCCTCCCGATCACAAAGCCGGAAGTTAAGAGGGGGTCGTACGAAATCCTCGAAAAGTGCATTCGGCGTTTAACAAATGCTGCTCACATTTCTAAATTAAATGAAATAAAATAAATGGAGTTATTATCTTAAAGAGTGTGTCTACAACTTTTGACTATTCAGAATCTCTAATTATTAAAGGTATAATAAATAAACCCACGCAAAGTTGACCTAAAATGAGAAAAACGTATGTCGCCGTTTAGTAAACTTTGTTAAAAAAATTCAATACTTTACTTATAACATTAAGTGATTCTAAAAGCCAGATAAATGGACTAGAAGTTTTGAGGTTTTTTATATTTTTCCTCTCAAAGGCAACAAAGAAATTTTACCTTAAATTTAAACTTTCGTAAAATTTCCATACATTCGCCATTGCTGTCAGAATTCTCCTTTCGATTAGATGCCGTGAGCGGCTCGTCGGAGGCAGACGTGTCGCCGGTCGCTCCGCGTTGACAATTAAATTTGACAAATATTTTGACAGAAAATAGTGTACGTACACGAAAAACCATACCAGTGTAAAACTGTGCTCAAAATAAATAGGGTAAATCAAATATGTCAGGTGGAGATCCAATCTCATTTAAAATTTAAAGGTGCATGGCTTGTGCATAAAAAATAAATAAAAATATATCACATTATCAAAGAAAATAACGAACACAACCGAATGAGTATAAATGATTTCATTCTAGTTAGGTTAAATTGAAAAAAGTTTAATGTTTTGTTTTACTCATTGGAATACATTTTCATTACGCTGGTATTAACAGTACGTCATTTTAAAAATATATATGACAGTACCTACGTCAAATTTTGTCAACCAAACTTCACAGGTTGTATGTAAACAATTACAATTTAATTTATTCATACATATTCAGATACGTATTAATCGATTCTTACTTAGAATAGAAAAAAGGGGAATGCGAGCGGGTATAGGTATAGTGCTTCTGGTTCAAATTTAATTGTGTATATAAAAAAAATGACTCAATTTCATTAAAGATTTACTCTGTGCATACCGCGAACACGTAACCGTAAGTTGAAAACAATAATAATTATAAATCACCTAAATACATCGTTGTTTACAAAGCGCTTGTTTTGAATGGCACTTCTCCACTCAACTAAACCAAATATTCATGGAACACCAGCTGGTGACCAGCATAAATGACTATGAACAGCCGTGCAAAAATATCTGATTTTCTATAGTGGGCCATAACATAAGTATATGACGACATGTTCCCGGCAAAAATTTGTGATGCTCCGTGACCGGCAAAAACATCGTCTCTCTTTCTAGCGTCTCGCGAGCGTATAGCGTCGGGCCAACTGTATGGAAAAAGACGCCGCGTCAGCGCGGCTTAGCCATACAGTTGGCCCGACGCTACGATCGCGAGACGGTAGATGTGGGAGGGTCCTTATCCGCATACATATCTGATCGGGTCGCTTAAAAATATTTGATTCTTTATAAAAACCTAAATTACACTTTCACCCGCATAAATATCTATCCATTGTTAAAGCAAATATATATCTTACGGGCTAGAAATCATTAATATGTAATTAAAGTGCAATAATAAACCCTACCTGGTTGCCTTACAGCCGTAAATTGTATGAGGTGATTTGACAGTTCACGAAAACGAGCCTTTATACAAGCTTTTATTCAACTTGCCTTGTTAGTAGGTATGTTAGTTTGAGTCAAAACGTAGAAGCTAAATTTGACCCACTTTCCGGTTTCCAATTGAGCTGAAATTTTGCACACCTATGTAAATCAAGTGACAATGCAATATTATGGTATCATGGAGCTAATCTGATGAAGGAGCAGAAAGGTGATCATAGGAACTCTGTTATGAAACGTCGTATACCCATTGAGTCAGGGGTTTTTAAAAATGTCTCGGAGAGCAATAAATATTTTTTTTGCAAAAAAAACTTATTATAAATTGGGAGGTGTAATTTTTTATTATCTCTTACATAGCATTAAGAAGAAAAATCTACCAAGAGCGCGTCAATGTAGGGTTTCGTAGTTTCCGACATTTTACATAATGACAATTTTTAGGGTTCCGTAGTCAACTAGGAACCCTTATAGTTTCGCCATGTCTGTCTGTCCGTCCGTCCGTCCGTCCGTCCGTCCGCGGATAATCTCAGTAACCGTAAGCACTAGAAAGCTGAAATTTGGTACCAATATGTATATCAATCACGCCAACAAAGTGCAAAACTAAAAAATGAAAAAAAATGTTTTATTAGGGTGGGGGCTGAGATTTTTTTTAATTCCAACCCCAACGTGTGATATATTGTTGGATAGGTATTTAAAAATGAAAAAGGGTTTACTAAGATCGTTTTTTGTTAATATTAATAGTTTCGGAAATAATCGCTTGTAAAGGAAAAAAAAGTGCGTCCCCCCCCCTCTAACTTTTGAACCCTACGTTCAAAAATATGAAAAAAATCACAATAGTAGAACTTTATAAAAACTTTCTAGGAAAATTGTTTTGAACTTGATAGGTTCAGTAGTTTTTGAGAAAAATACGGAAAACTACGGAACCCTACACTGAGCGTGGCCCGACACGCTCTTGTCCGGTTTTTTTTTTAAATTATAAATGGGCTTACTCTTGACCACAGACTAGCCAAAGGCAAAGACGTGGCCTACGATGGAGTGAGCTCGCCCGGAAGATGCCTGTTCACTCTTGACAATTTAATAAATACCGTAATTTGGGGTGAAAAGGGTTCCGGGGGTATATAATGTTATTATATTTCTTGACTTCTATTTTCCGCAATCAAAGTAGGAAAATAATATATTATGTTTTTTTATTATTATTATTATTATTATTGGTATTTAGGACAACAGCCGTAAATATTCAACTTACATAGGTATTTTTACATAGTCTTAGGCCAATAACAGTTATCTGTTGAATGAAAAGTATTATACACAATATGTTACTAAAAAAAAATGTGTTACATATTTAAAATTACAGTGAAAATGTGCAAGCCACACATTTTTATTTACAGTTTCATGTCTGTCAAAGTTGACGTTCAAATTAATTGGATTTTTACTCATTTTAATCGTTTATTATCCTTTTGAATGTGTATACACTTCTAAAGTTTATGTATAACAGAAAATCATAAGACATATTTTCATTTTTATAATGGTTTTCATGAAGAAAGCGATGCAACTGTGTTGGGGAATTTTTACGGGATGAATAAATATCCGCGGCCTGAGGGGTGAATGGGATCAGGAATGGGGGGAATCGGGTCGCAAAGGGGGTGAATAGGTTTACGAAGGGGCTGATTAGGGTCGAAAGAGGGGTGAATTGGGATGTGTGGTCAATGCTTGTCACATTGTATACAATAACTTACCTAAAGTGGTATTTTTATGAATGACCTCTCTGTATATGGACGCAATTTATACGTCAATGTATTGCTTCGTAGTTAGACTAGATACAAGAAATTAACACTTAGAAATGTTAATCACACTTCTGTCTACCGCCACGTTTCTCTTAAGTCCGCAAAAATCACCCATGGTTGCTATAATATAGACGGATTACTTTAAAATAAAAATCATAAGTATGAAACTATACAACTAGGGAAGAAATAAAATTATTTTATTGAATCATTTTTGATTTGTTCTTTTTCAAGTTTATATAAATAATACATTTTCAATTCGCTCAAAGGTTGGAAGAGATCCCTTATAGGGATAAGTTCGCCTTTGTACATCATAACTATACTGTATTTTTATGTCCTAACTTGTCTTATATACAATAAAGTGTTCACATACATACATACATATATTGAAATAGATATCATACACGAAAGAAAAAACGACAAGGCCCACGGTGGCTGAGCCGGGAATCGAATCCGGGTCTTCAGCTTACGCAGCTAACGTTATTACCACTAGGCCACCAGGCCAGGTTAAAAAAACCGGCCAGATGAGAATTTATTTTCGCACAATTGTAAAACTAAATTATTTTTACTAGTTACCTCCAAAATACCAAATAAAATTGGGCTACATAGTACATCGTTTTCTGAAGATTTTGGGTTCATGGGGTCGGAACGGGTATAACTAACGTAATTTATGGTGAATTGGGCCAAAACCGACTTTTGAACGTCGATAGCCGTTTTTTTATATGTGCCATGCTAATTTTTTATACAAAAAAATCTTCCGGCAGTGTGAACTTCGGTTTGTCTTTGAAAATATGTCGTTTTATTTAGTAATTTTCGCTCACCCTAACGTTGGAGTGAATAGGGTCGGGAAGGGGGTGAATAGGGAAAAGGGTTGACTCTTTCGGATTGCGAACAAAATATGACCTGTCACGAGCGTATTATATTTATTTTACCAAAAAATAAGGATTAAATATGTTATGAGTGGTCGGTAATGAAATCTACACATATTATGATAACCCTTAACCAACCTTTATAGTTAGATGGTGCTCTGACGCGGTGAATAAGTAAGTATGGTCGTGGGCAGTGCGGATAACGTGTCAAAATATAAGCATAGTTTATTGCTATTTTTCATGTTTAAATAAACTTATAAACTAACGTAGTGGGTATTAAAGTAAAAGGTTCACAGTGAATATTAGGTTGCCAGAAATGTGTTTAGCTATACCATTGTATTGAATTTTATATCATAAAGTCAAACTAGGTATTTACTACTAAGTAATGATTTACTCTGTGGGGTGTCTTTGATCACTTGCATGGGGTAACATTGACCATAATGACACATAGTTAATTATTGTCTGATTTTGTCACGGTACTTGTTGAGGCTGATAATTTGATCGCTTCTTGTGATAAATATTGAAATAATTGCAAAAAAAGTTGGTTTTTCGAAGATGTTAATTTTTATTCTTGATCAAAGTAACCCCAAAATAGCGTTAAAGAGTTGTAATATTTGACTGCGAACCATTTTTTTTTATCTTTTGTAAGGGATTACATTACATAAAATACTTTTGTAAGGGATTACATTCGATTATCATTAAAAAAAATATATAGTGTATCAAAGTAACCCCAATGTCAGTTTATGTTTGATCACATCGTTTTTTTTCTGCGTACATTATTTTATTTATTTATTCCTTATTGCACATAAAAAAATAAGTACAAATGGTGGACATAATGCCTTAAGGCATTCTCTACCAGTCAACCACTGGGTTAAAAAGAAACATTTCATACGTGCAGGCATTGTGACAGAAAACAATAATCCTGATATCACTTATTTTGTTACCTTGTTAGCTTTTTAGCAGGAAAAGACTGAAAAAGTTGATGGTCCCATTTTTTTTCTTCCTTAGTTACGTTACGTTTAAATTCCCAAATTGGTCAATGTAACCCCAGTTTACGGTAGACACCGTCAACCTATTCTAATAATTCTCTTTTTATTTGAAAGAAAATTCGTTACGATAATATGTATATAAAATATGCAATCTAAGATAAAAAATGCTTTTCATATAGTTACAAACTTAGTTCAGATTTTTTTTGTACAACTTTTAAAAATTGTTCTACCTATCAAGTTCAAAATAATTTTCCTAGAAAGTCTTTTTTCTACTCCCGAACTATTATTCGTCATTTACAGGTTCGTGCATAGATCTTTAAAACCCTACATAAAAGTCTATTCCCCAAAGCCGGTGTCCGCCGGCTTGTTTGGCTCTGTAACCATGGCAACGCCTTATAACGATACGGCGCGCGTGCGCGGGAAGGCTTTGGGCAGCTGAGCTGACAGTGCAAACCTTTGCGTCAAAATACAGGAAACAGTGTGAATTTCACGAAAGTTATTCGAGAAACCTATTAAAAACTAAGTGCATGGTCGTAGAAAAAGTATTGTATGCAACGGTGTTTAACTGAGTCAAAAAATACTCGTGGCGTCTTAATAACAATTTTCGGCTTCGCCTCAAATTGTTACCCACGCCACTCGTCTTTTTTGATCTCCTTTAAACGCCTGTTGCATAAAATACTATTTAAAGTTCTGCTTTTGAGATTTTTTCATATTTGAGAAAACAACAGCCCTTATGGCCTGAAATACGGCATACGGCAGTGATATTGACATTGACATATGCTTTTTCGTATTTTGATGGTATTTTGACTGCACTGTATTTTTTGCCATGCTAATTTGAACCTTATCTCTAAGCGATGTTTTTTAATTTTCAGTTACATCACAGATGTGTATGACATGACATCTAGGTATTTTTCCATTTAAAAGAAACTACAAGGGGCTTTACAGACGTGGCGACTGCAACTGGTACAGGGCCTAAGCCATAATTTAAAATTATATTGTGATTTTTATATGTATTTGTGGTTTATTTAATACTAAGTATGAGTTTCAACATTTTCAACTCAAGGAACTGAAATTAAGAGAAGGGACTCGGAAATTGGGTAAGATCAAGAGTCTGATGCAGATGCCGATGGCAGTATTGGATAAGATAAGATATGCGTCGATATTCCCTGTCTTTCTTTGTGTCTCTGACATGACTGCTGCTAGCTGTACTCTATTCATTAGGTTTTTATTTTATACACATACTTTATTTTTGTATCAAAATAAATGATAAATTGATAAAAAACCTAACGACCAAAAAGAATAAAGTACCTATCTGTTAGTCTTTAATACACCCCGCATATACGTAATGCACAGCACAGGCCTCCGAAGACCGGCAGGGCAATCATGGTCGCGCGATAAATGGTATAACATCGGGCCGTCCCTATCGCACTTACAAATAGTGTGATAGGGCTGATGGTTTATCATTTATCACGCGACCATAATTGTTTGCCTGGAGGTATCGGCCTTTAGCCCTTCACACACGTCTTTGAATAATGTTTGCGGGGATAGGCAGGCTGACGATTTTTTATCTAAGTATAGAAAAGTAACGCAAAATGAAGTGCAAAGTAATTTGAAATACACCTAGATAAACAATCAATTGAATAAGGAACGTTATCTACATATTTAGGTAAATTTAAGTCACATGAGACATGAACAGAGAAGGAAAGCTAGATGATGCGTATTTTTTCTCTGTCTTCTTGTATGCTACCTTTTTTACAGTTTTAATTTCTCAAAGGAGGTCAGTAGTTGACTACAAACTCAAAATAACACTCTTGAAAAAAATTAACGGTCACTGACCTTTCACAGTAAATTGAGGTAGTGTGAGTGAAGGGTGTTTGTGTGTGTAATGGGGTAATTTGACAGATTCTGAAAATTCTCCCTGCTCTACCCCCTCTTAATTACTATCGTTATTATTGTCCAGCACGGGTAGCATGGTCGCGCGATAGACGATAAAAATATCAGGCCGTCCCTATCGCACTATTAGTAAGTGCGATAGGGACGGCCAGATGTTTTATCATTTATCGCGCGACCATAATTGCCTGCCTGGTCGAGTTATTGTGTTCTAGATACGCTTATGGACCAAACGGCCTACGTACGGTAATGCTACCTAACTCAGTCTTGATTAAATATCTAATCATTGTATAAGTACATAGGTATAAATCTATAGATATCGATGCGAGTCAAGTGAAGCGCACCTGTCGCTCGGACAAAACATCGGGGTGGGTGGGACGGAGTCACGTTACTTGTTTATACCAAGTCTCATTTCTGAGATGTTCAAGAACGATGTGACTGACTCACATCATAGACATAATAATGAGAACTCCTCTTTGTGTACACTAGTGTCAAATTAAACAAAACAAATGCAAAATGTAATGATTCATATGCACAGTATAATACAAATAACTTTTCAGTTCTTAGAATCGCCATAGTTACGAAATCAGACGCTCAAATGACGTAATGCGTTGAAAAAATAACAGTTTATAGCTTGAATAAAATCCCAATCATAAGAAATGATCAGTCTCGGCGCGTTTCGAGAAAGAACAACATGTAGGAGCCGAGCCGCGCGAGATCAACGAACACTCCATAAAAAAACGTAATGAGAGATCGCTTCCTGCGACGAGCGCTCCCTCTACCACGAAACTCCTAAAATTTTAACTCAGTACAACCGATAAACTCACACATCACGAAATTTTTCTTAAAGAGTTCCTTTTGTTGAGATGAACGGCGTTCGTGTAAATATATAGATCTACCACTCCTATGTATTGTCTTTAAACCTATTTGTTAGGTGCTTTCATATCTGTCGTTTTACTATTTTATACTACCATCAGCAGTTAGCGTAATATGTAACATACTCGTATATATTTTTAAGTTGGTATCTGAGTAGGAGGCTGGGACTAACTAGGCCCTCCGATAATAATGTATTGTTTATTTACACTAGTTGACAATATAATCGTTATTGCTTGATTGGGCGCTAAAGTTATACCATGTTACCCTAAATATCATTTATTTAACCTACGAATAATAACAATTGCGAGTTTTTTTTTTCTACGGGCTGATAAAAGAGTCGAGTATAGCTAATCAAACCCATGACAATACGAGTAAATACCATAAATACCATAATTTATCCAAAACTTAGTGTGTCAAATTACCTTATAGAAGTTATAGAGTCTGTGCGGAAAGAGGAACGTAATTTCTTCTGTAGATACTACATTATATGCTTCCCACAAACTAGGGGCAAGTACAAGAGTGCCAAAGTGTAACAACGAAACGAATACGTAATCTCATGCTTTTGGTTGGAAATTATTAACGTATAAGGTACAGCGGGGCAAATCCCGACTGGGGGGCCAAATGTAACTGGTCCATTTTTTCCATGTTTTACAATGTTTGCATTATTAAATAGAGTGTCCACCGCCGGTTATGTATGGTAGGCGTGTTCAGCGGATACATGTAGAACTCAACATCATAGTGTAATAATAGAAAAAATGGATTAGTTACAATTGCCCCCCAGCCAAGATTGCCCCGCTATACCTTAGTTTAATCTCTGTCCATAGTACTCAAACGGCTGCCCCATATAAATAAATAGTCGAGTCTAGGTTCAAATAAGCACCTTCATTGCTTATACATATCAGCTTGATTGCCTATGTCAATCATACCGTCATACGGGTCTTTTGCCGTGTCAGATATAGAGATAAATATGGGGAGCTGATATCGTTATAATTATTATCTGAGCATATATTGCGAGAATAATTTTAGTGTTAAGTTAATAACAACTAAAGTATACATATAGTTTGCCTTTGTGCATTCTATGGTAACAAGGTGTCTGCAACTGCATGTCATAAATGTGTTACGTAACAATATCGTAATACTCAAGTCCACAACATTAATTAGTTTGTGGTCAAGTAAGCATTGCATAAATTCCTATTAAGCATATTGCTAGGTAGGTGTGTAGGTATAAGGTATTTTATATTCGCACATCCACTGCCAGAGGGTCCTGAAACCCAGCTAGTGGACGAATATCTTATTTGCCCTGATGCCAGATAACCAACTAGACGTACAATTGCTTACAATGCACAAAAAATATAATGTAACTACGTACAGCAACACTTTGACATTATGAGTGTCACATTCTCACATTCAATGTAACATACGTATAGTCGTCGTTCTTCCGAGTTCATGCTACAAGATGACAGACCAAAGCGCACGCCCCTATACGGTATAGTTGAGGTGTAGAATCCCCGGTACCAACCGACCAAGGACGAGGTTACGCCTACAAAGCCGATGAAGATATCTTACCTAGTATAGGAAGATCTAGATAGATAGATAGATCTTTATTTGCATTCCAATATGTTACATGGCCATAAGTATACATAATGGACCCTGGAAAGGGTGTAGCAAAACATTGTTTACAACATCTTACATTACTAGAAGTAACGATAAATTTTACAAATTGTTCGAATATATTATTTTAGTGAAAGTAACATCAATAGTTTGTCTACTTATTATTATCATTTATCTACCTAATTATTTAAATATTTAGGGGATAATCTAAATAGTACCTATTAATGTTTACCTTATAGTCGTGTATAAAATTTATTTTTTATTATTATGAGCCTATTGTGTCCCACTGCTGGGCAAAGGCCTCCCCCCTCTTTTTCCATTCCTCTCGGTTTTGTGCGACAACTGACCAGTCTCTCAAAAAGGAGTCTAAGTTATCCCGCCATCGCCGACGAGGTCTGCCGGATCCTCGATTTGACTCGAGGGGCTCCCACTGCGTGGTAGTCATGATCATTTCTTATGATCACATATTTATGTTTCGGTGAGAATATAAGTGCATACGTATTGTTGTAGAGAGCATAATAATAATTTAGGCTAGGTCGATACATGTTCGTTATTTCCTATAAGTAATACAGAGTTAATTATCTCGTTCACATCAGACGAGTCGAGACGGGCATTACTGCGGACATAATGGAAGTAGCACACCGGCTCTCAGTAGTTATAGGAATATGTTGTTGAAATCATCTTGTCGCGTTTGCAGCCTTCATGACAACGTCATACAGCCTACCGTAAGATGTTCTATAGATGTCACGTGTTTAACATACACCGGCCGTGGACAGACCTCGTTCTTGTCGCTTATTATACAAACTTATTGCTGGCGCTGTTTTGTATACATTATGCCAATGATGAATCGCACTAAGTAGTATGAAAAGTTTTCTGGGACTTACAGGCTTACTTTACTACCTTTGAACGTTGTTACATAATTTACCTGCGTTACGGTAGTAAATACATCATTAATTAAAGTAAAGGATAAATGTATACCAGTATGGATTATATTTGTAGGTACAGTATGTGTACAAGTAGGTATTAAAATATTTTGCAGTTAGCAATGTCTCGAACACACCCAGCCATTGTTTCAATTGACTTATGCCCTATCACAGCCAATCGAAATCACTGGGTATTGTACTGTACATCCGCCTGGTACACCTAGTTTTCCAAATGTTCAGCTACGTACGAAATAGATCACGACCCATTGTTTGTTGGCAGCTTGTCATTAGTTTCGGTTAAAGAAATGTCTCGTTAAATATTTCCGTATAATTTGCAAAATTATTCTGACTAAGGGCCAGTTGCATCAACTACATTTGACAGACACATCATCGCCAGCCAGCAGACGTTTATGGAACTTTCCATACAATAAAATTTAACGAACGCTTTAACGGTGACAAAAGGTTTGGTGCAACCGGTCCTTAGAATAGTGTGCGTCGTTAAACTCGTTAAAGTACCTAACTATGAATAATATTAACCAGCTTAATTAAAATCAAGCAAGGCGTGTTTTCTAAACTCATCCATTCGCCAGTTCTAGGTTAGTGATTAGAGAACTTTTTACTTCGAAAAAATATTATTAATTAATAAATTAAAAATTTTTTTTTGCAAAAAAATCATTTTTGGCACAAGCTTTTATCGCCGACTGTACCTTTCTTTCAACAGATCGACTGCTATCCGAGACGTTTCTAAAAACCCCTTACTCGATGGGGATACAACGTTTCATAACAGAGTTCCTATGACCACCTTTCTGCTCCATCATCAGATCAGCTCCATGATACCATAATATTGCATTGTCACGTGATTTACATGTGTGCAAAATTTCAGCTCAATCGGAAACCGGGAAGTGGGTCAAATTTAGCTGCTACGTTTTGACCCAAACTAACAGGTAGATACTAACAAGGCAGGTTGAATAAAAGCTTGTAAATAAATAAATAAATGTTCTTTGTTAGCTCGCACTCGTATTTACGTAAAAAAAGTTGTACTTTTTGTCCACGTATATACATTATATACCTGTTATATGCCAAATCCAGCATCGATCGTAAGGCGTGTGTCGCATTCATCAACATCATGCCCTTCCGATACCGTAAAAGGGTAACACAACTCGGCTGGCCTATATTGCAAAATGCAAAACGTAAGTGCTCAAACCAGATTCTGAGTCAGTAGTCGCCGAGTACCGAAAAGTTGGCAATCTCAAGTTAGTCGGCGTCTGTGAATGAAACTGTTGCATCACACTCACTTACTTGTTGCGTACCCGCATGTACCCTAAAACGTAGTTTATGAATAAGTTAGGCATTCGCTAATAGTCATTTTAACAACATAGTGTACAGGAGCTAAGCGTATTCGCTCATCGCAGTAGTTCGGTTATACTCGAACGGCAAGATAACAGCGACGTACATATGTACAATACAGTACGGCACAATTTATTAGTGGCAATGTCCTTTCTAGCAATACACGTAACCAAATGAGCTTTTATGTAACGTGCAAGTTAGTAACTATTGACCTTTGAACATGACGCTTCGGGCGAACCGAGTCGATGTGCCGTGAATTTTTACTTTTTCTAAATATGACATTCATCATAAATCTAAAAGCTCTTTTCATTCCAGCAGTTACACTCGTATTACATACAAACACCACAATTACATTTTTTCACGAACTGGGACAATATGTTGGTCTCAACAGTTGTTTAGGTAAATGGGTGTTTGAATTGGGATTTGAACTCACTGTGCTCGTTATTTCATTACAAGTATGGTCTTTGACTTTGTGATCTTTTTATTTTTAAATAAGTAAATGTATAACGGCCAGTTCTTAACAACAAAGGCTAATGCGTATTATGACTAACCTACAAAATTTAAATTTCAATGTCGTACTGAAACTGCCTGAGATTTATTTCGGATATAACTTGAGTCATAGGCGAATAATCATTCTTTAAATCTTCATGAAAAGGATTAGTATTCTAACATTGAACAAAAATGTTGTACGAGGACCGATCACAGAATTGCTGGCAAAATAATTATCAATTCCCCTACGTTTGCTCCGTAAAGAGCGATGGCACAGAATTTCAATTGGATTACTAACACAAACTGACGGTATCCATGTTAAGACGGGAGAGTATACCTCCAAAAGTAGTAGTAGTATTTATATTATGATCAATTTAAATATAATATAGCAAAAACGTTGCTGTAATCGATAATAATAAGATAAAACGCGGTATTTCCGTGTCTTTAGCTTTAGTTCGGTCGTATCCCCTCTAAGCGTGCTTATAGGAGTACCATTAATTCAATCACTTGCCCGTATCCGTTTGTATCCCTTATTTACGACTAGCTCTCGCTGCTCTGCTATTAAGTGTTGATTCGAATAAATAAGAATGTGCTTTAACATTATTTTATAAATATTATAGAATAAAATATTAGATAAAGAACCGCAGAAAGTTAATAGAAGTAGTAAACCTCTACCTGTAACATATTTTTATCATCAACATCAGAACACAAAGCACCTATTGTTGCAGCAGACAGCGTTACCTAACACCCTTTACATTTACAGGTTCATGCTAAACATAAACATGCTGGGTATGGTTAGAATAGGTGTGTGTATTAAAATATGCTTTATTATAAAATTACTCATATCAATGTGACTAACGAATTTTAATAATAAATACAGTGTACCTTCACTCTTCGATTTGGTGTACAAGGTTAGCCCCATTTTGTTCGATAAGAGTATAAAAATTTGACGGAAATATTCAACATCCTCTTAGCTCCTGACTTGAAAATAGCGCTAGTCGGGATGTGGTCGAGAGAAGGATACATATAATCATAGTGTCCTGCCGTTGACAATTTGATTAATTTACTTCAGAAGATCTTTAGCAAATTTAATAATTTTATGTTATGATGCAAATGAGTAACATATTTTTTTTTTCAGACAATAGATATATTGGAAGGAGATTTGCCCGAATCGACGACTGACCTCATAGTGACGGGAGCAGAAAGTGTCCTTTTTGGCGCGAACTCCTTGGCAAAACTACAAGATGCGAGGCATATATACCTATCCGGTAATAGAGTCGTGCTGATGAGAAAGTTCGCTGCTGTCAATCTCAACGTCATCAGCGTCTACCTTGAAATTGACAAGACCGACATCCTGCGTATAGAAGAAAGCACCTTCAGTAATATCAAAGGTAACTATTGCATTTGATTAACTTAACTATGCTCAGCGAAATTACTGTGATCAACCCTTGAAGCGCACAGTCAACATCAAAATAATTAACTGTTCGTATACTTTTACATATATATCGAAGATAGACAAAGTACGTTTATAATGTAAGAGGACAAAATTTGAAAACTACCAACAGTTTGACAAAAAGTTTTATACATATTACATAACCCTAAAAAAAACTGCCAATAAAAAAGCGCCTTATCGGGCAAAATACATTCAAATACTCAACGAAAGTTAAAAGATGTGTTAAGTACGATATTTGTATACATATATTTGTCCACTTAGGCCATCACTATCCATTTCACACTGAATGTAATTAGTAATTATAACCGATGCATTTGCTAAAGCGAGTTTTGCTCTCTCTTCGCCTTATCTAAATAATTGCTCTGCGAAGTTATTTTAACATTTACGCTATAGCTAAGTTTTAATAATACAGTATAGGGTTCTGGACGTTCTAGTAGTAAGGCTATTTAGTATGCCATCTACGCCGCTGTGATTTGGGTGTGTGATATGGTATCCAAAAGGCTCCAATTGAAAGGTAGCCGCTACCGGGACGTTGGCTCTGCAGCTGTGTAACAAGCGTATGCGTGACAGGATTGCACTATTAGATTACGTGTTTCCGTTTTGATTCCTAATTAATATGTCGCATTTTACTATACCTGTGATAATATGGCAACATTCGATAGTAAAAAAATTAAGTATCATTACTTTAAAACTGTATGTATTGCCTTATTCGTATAGCAACACGAGGTCGTCCAATATTCTTATCAAATATACATATTTGTATTGAACAATTTGACTACAACATAAATAATGGTAGCACCCGCCTCTGCAAGGGTTAAGTTAACATTTATTTGACATTCTAAATTTGACGTTTAAAATAACATTTCCACCGGTAAAGCCGTCATAATCGTTGCCGACTTATCTTGGACTGACTCTAAACTTTCATCATCATAAATTCAAGAGATATTCTCTTGTCGGTGGAGTATTTTCCAGCTTTTTCTATCCTGTGCCAGTTCTTTGACTCTTTGATACGACACTACTTTTTCTTTTAGTTGGTCTATGTAGCTGCGTCTGGGCTTTCCTCGACCTCTCTTACGTACTATCCGCCCCTCCAGAATAGTTATAAAAAAGTGGTCGTGTCGCATCAAATGTCCAATAATTGTTCCTTAAGATTTATAATATTTAAAAACAGGTGGCATGTCAACTCACGAATTCCATTAGTCCTTATAACGAGCGTAAAGATCTCTAAGGGCTACCCCTCGAAGGCTTGAAATGGCAAAGCATTGGCAAACAAAATTTTAGTTTTACTTGATCCCTTTCACGAAGAAGAAGTGCATATCGATTCACTGATGTTATTATATTGAACAGAGTGAATGTTGTCGCCGATTCAGAGGCGACATGTGCGCTGTGATAGCAGATGCTTCGTTGTGACGCACTCTACATCCCGACATACAAATAAAGCACGACACGAACTAAATTCCATACTAAGATAAAACAATAGGATAACATCTATGATACCCAATAACAGTAATTAATTAAAATTATTTTTGTATACATACAATGCTCAAAAGGGAATAGTTTATTTAGCAGCATAGCGTTACTAAAGTGCTTTTGCTTTTTAAACCGTTTTAAAAATTATTTGCATTTGTAACACTGGATGTTTCCTTTAAATCACGAAAAATTAATTTAATCATATGTATGTATATAAACTACACTACTAAAATCGGTGATAAAATCTTATATGTACCTAATTTGATTGTCCGGTCTGTACCGGCCTTTAAAATCAAGTGCCTTAAAAACATCTCGTCTAAGCTAGTATTCGTATAATGCAAATTACCTACCTAATTACAATATTTTAATTTAACAAATATTACTTCTATCGTTCTTACATTATAAAAATAACTAACAATGAAAGGTACCCAATTGTCTGGCTCCGATTTGTTTGGTTTTATGTAAGTTGCAGAGTAATGTAAAACAACATGATACACTTAGTCTTTTTGGCTGCCCAAACTCAACCTGTTAGGAGAAATTGTATTCCAAAGTACCGAAAAGTGACCAAACCCTACAGGGTTATCTAAAACTATGAGTTTGAGGTGAAAAAATACACCAGTCCTTTATTTTAACATTTATAATAATTATAATACAGGGTGGGGCCTGTATCAAAAGCAAAAATGAAACTGTAGGCTATACTCCTTAAACTGACCAACATTTGTTCTGCGACTTTAAAAATTTTGAAGTCTTTAATTTTCTTAATTCATTCTACAAAATAAGTAAATATTAGCTTCAATGTACGACTACGGTTCATTAATCAATACAACCACATTTTATAATATCTTGCTCAGAATGTCACAATGTTAAAACAGATTAGTAGTAAAATGTCTAAAATTACAAAAATACCAATTTTCAGTACATCAAAATGCCAAAATGACATTGGCCTATTACATCCAATATCCCAAATGTATTAGTTTCATAATAACCAACATTCTAAATGACACTTTCTCAGAATACCTAAAATTTTATTTACAGTTTGTATTATATTCCTTGCACTATGTTTTATTATTAACTTTAGTATAGAATTATTAAATGTTTATTTCTTAAGAAACATACAAAATGATAAAATAAATAAATATGCCTCATGGCATTAAGTTCGCCTTTTGTACATTAAGTTTGTCTTTTGTGCAATAAAGTTTAAATAAATAAATAAAATTAATAAATCTAAAAGTATAATAAAATTACAGGTTTTTGGTAAAAAAAGACTTATATGTATACATTTTAGTATTCATTTAGTTAATTAATGCCAACTATTTATGAAAAACTGTAAATATATTTTTTTCATGGATACTGCATTTTAGGCATTTTGAGAAAGTGAAGTTTTGGTTTTAAGTTAATTTGACTTTTAGACATTTTGGGAATTCGGTAATTTGAGAAGTGGGTTTAAGTCATTTCAAGTTTTAGACATGATGAGACTAACTAATCTGTTTTCTGGTTTTGGCATTGCGACTCTTTAGGAATATGGTATTATATTATAAGATTTGGTTGTAACGAACCGTAATCCAATGTAAGGTACAGCGGGGCATTTTCGATTGGGTGTCAAAAGGTACTGTTCCATTTTTTTCCATGTTTTACAATGTTTGTATTATTAATTAGAGTGTCCACTGGTTCTATATCGTCGGGGATAGTGCAATACCGCGTAACTAACAAAGTCAATAAGTTCCAATTTCCTTGTAAATTATTCCCGTGTTGAACTCTATGTGTTTTGTTAGATACGCGGTATTGCACTATCCCCAACGATATGGCACGCGTCTTCAGTGGATACATGTAGAACACAACTTAATACTGTAATACTGAAAAAAATTGATCAGTTACAATTGCCCTCAGTCGGGGTTTGTACCGCGGTACCTTACGACATTATTGATGTCATTGACGTTGTCACGCTTTAGACGTAACAGAATTCGCAATTACCTTTCAAGGATAATAAAAATCAAAATACAAATTATATATTTTTAAAAGTCGGTAAACAAAATTTGTTGGTCAGCATAAGGAGTATACAGTTAATTTACAGAGCCTACAGTTAATTTTCTTGCTTTTTTTTTACATGGCCCATCCGGTATATAATTTAATCATTAATTTGCTTGAATAAATCTCTATAAATTTTAGAGAGTTTTGTGACTATTCAGTTCTTTGAACGTAAATTTCTCCCAACAAGTTGAGTATGGACAGGTAAAAAAGAATAAGAGTCTGTTATTTTAGACTACAACTTTCGGCACATAAAAATCAATCTAACCGTAGCCGAACAGTTGGATACCTTTCCTTGTAAGACATTCGTAAAAAACCTTGAGATATTATGTTTTATCTACTCAAAGCGTTTTTAAAGTAGCCATAGCCACTCGATAGTAGCGCCCCTAGCGGCGAATAGTATTCCATCCTTTTTTAGTAACATCTATGAATAATGTGTGAATAACACTAACCAAACTATGCAACATTTGTGCATATCAAGCTGTCAGTCTAGTCTGCCTATTTATAGAGCATTATAAATTATTACGAATTTCTTGAAGAACAAGCTTTTTTATAATATACTGTTAGGCAATATTATGCGACATGATTTAAGTATCAACAGAATATTATTTAAATATAGCAACCTGAATTTTAATCGATTGGGATGTCGTCTAGGGGTAATTTACGCATTTTTTATCCATTAGCTCGCTCATATGTCTGTGAGCGAATCTACAAATTATAGTAATTCAATAAATGGTTCATATTCAGTTTTATTTTACTCTGATATCTCCACTAAATGCTATCGTTGGTGTAGAAAATTAGGACGCTGTCAATAGTCTCTGACCTTGTTCAGTCGAAGCTCCTAGCCAATTCCGATACGACCGTTTGCTCCGGTGTGAACGAGAACTGATGCTAAAGTAATGCAATTGATGATCATTAATTTAACGCCAAGGTGTTCCATACGGCCTGATCTAACCTATCTTTTTGGATTCGATTTAATCTCAAAATCTCATCCTTTTACATCTATTTAGTCTGATACAGTCGTGCTGGTTAATTAAAGTTTAATATCAATGTTAATAGTGAGTACTTAAGTTATTTTATATCGAATCTTGTTAGCAAACCTCACATTTTTTTGTTGCAAATTGTTATTTTATATAACAGAAAATCTACATTAATGGCGCTAATTGAGGTTAAAACTTTGCAAGTAAAGATGTTACTACTGTTATACGTTCCATTTAACTATATATTGTATTATATTATTAACAATGATTTAGCTCCCACATTCATGCAAGTGTACCCCTTGAAAAGTGATCAACACACTAAAGTAATATTTGACATTTGAAGTAGTGACGAGCAGCGGTGATCTGAATTTACTTTAATTCCAAATCGGGGACATGTTTGAGCGGCTAGGTAGCCAGCAGCCGCGTCCGTCCGCGGATTGCTGTCTAAAAATATACGTTTCCCCGACTCGGCATTCGTGTTTTACAGGATAATGACTCATAGGGCGAACGGAACCAAATACAAAAGTGAGAATGTGTCAAGACAATAGAGACAATACATTGACGTTTCTCGGTAATTAACCTAAAATATCTAATACGTAAATCTATATTGGTGTCTACAAAAGTTACATATATACTTATGATATGCTATAGGTAAGAGTAATATGGATCGATATAGTTAATTAAGAATAGGCAGCTACACTCACGATTGTATTGGCAGGTGTAGATTTAACTTTTATTTTGTGCTTCGTACGAGTATCTATAGTGATTTTTCTATCTCCACCATCAATACATAGTTATTACCTATAAAATTATACCACACTTAAAGAAACATTAATGATAATTATGTATTTTAATATGACCTTTTTCATTACAGGTCCTCTGTCGGTATCCATCAGAGATTGCGACTACGTTAAGCTCGAGGGAGCAGCATTCTCCTGGCTACTCACCATGAGTATTTCTAATGTTCGACAACTGCAACTGAACTCTAGAGCCTTTAAGCTCGACCGGTCAGCGGCCAACGTCGGAGAGCACGGGCCAGGAATGACGGTTAGTATGCTTATTAAGCGTAATCAGTAAGCGTCTTGATGCGAATGATTTGACACGCAAAGCGAGTTTAGCGAGTGAGTAGGTAGTGTTTACAAATTTCTTTAGTATATGTACCGAAGCTTGTGAGCTTGTTGAAAAAAGTAAATACATAACAATAGATATCATGTTACAATAAATTCCTTGTACCACCTTTTTTTGCACAAGGTACAGTGCGGCCAATCTGGACAGGCGGATGATTTCAACTAATCAACTTCTATCCATGTTTTACAATATTAACTAGAGTGTCATACTTGTCCACTGGACATATACAGAGTGGGGCCTGTAACAAAAGCAAAAAATTTAACTGTAAGCTATGCTCCTTATACTGATCAACATTTGTTCAGCGACTTTTAAAAATAACTTGTATGTTGATTTTTATTACCGTTGAAAGTTTTTTCTAAGAGGTAATGTATTGCGAATTCTGTTAAGTCTAAAGTGTGACAGACAACGTCAATGACAACAATAATGGCATACATTGAAGCTAATATTTATTTTGTATGAAAAATAAAAAAATTAAAGACTTCATAATTTTTAAAAGTCACTGAACAAATGTTGGTCAGTTTAAGGAGTATAGCCTACAGTTTAATTTTTTGCTTTTGTTACAGGCCCCACCCTGTATGACGCGTGAGTTCCGTGGTTACTGGTCACGTATGATACTCTTGTTGAGAGGATACGGTAGCGAAAATGCTAAAAATTTCAAAAAAAATCTTTAAAATCGAGGTTCCGCTCTCGACTCTTTCCTCCTTCAAAACTTAATCAATCGGAACGTAATTTGAGAATCTGAATAACAATGAAATAATCTATGTCGGACCGTTTAGCTTTTTTGGTTAATTGTTACCAATCTTGAGTATCACACCTTTTTTTGCGCCACAATGAAAAAGGCCGTTTTTGGAATTTTTTTATATGGCTCTAGAGTCTTTAAAAAGCAGAATATCAAAAAAATCAAAACGGTCCGACACAGATAAAAATAATAACAATATGTGTTGAACATTGCTCTATCTTCAAAAACCAGGGAGGAAATAGTCGAGAGCGTTTGTATGGAGAATTGACCCCTACCGTATCGTCTTAATGTTGTAATCATGTAATGTTGTACCGTTGTAGAAAAAGTCAATTAGTCGAAATTATTCGCCAGTCGATTCGATATAATCCCCCTGTACTTTATACAGTACAACCGTTTTTTTTTGCATTTATTTTCCAATGAGTTAGTTAATGAGTCGACATTTAAATACTTTATTAACTGTGTTATATAATATCATCAATATTTGTTTTCAGATCGAGTTAAAAAACCTGACAATACCAGAGTTTTCTGAAGAGGTATTCGGATCTTCTGCCGCTGGGATTACAATGGAAGGCATTGAAGTTCGTGCGCTAAAAACAAGATCATTCTCAGCGAATACATACAACACAGTGCTGGCGGTCAATTGTACATTTGATCTTATAGAAAGCGATGCCTTCGCCCAAAACTCCCTGATCAACAATCTACACTTCTACGGGTGCAAAATTCATCAAATAGCGTCAAAAGCACTGCTATCAGCTGTCGCTAGCCTGAACATTTCTCATACCAGGTGAGACTTTGGAATGATTATTTGGGAATAAATGCGATAATAATGAGAGAAGATAGATTGATCATATAATTAACCTAGTCTTCAAAACATCGTCGTTTTTCAAAGGTTCAAAAGATAAAGAAAGTTTATATTACAATCAATACGCTTGTGAACGATAAAATACTACTCTGGCTGTATCCTACAAACTCGATGCTGTTATATGATTACCATGCATTCAAAACAATGCGTTTCCACCAGGATCCGCCAATATAAATATGTATGTCGGGAAGGATGTGTTTTTTAAGAACCTTGATATACTCGTATAACGAATTCGTCGACATGGTCGTTTAGACAAATATTCTACTTATTGGTGGTAAATTTGATTGCAAAACACACATATCCCGCACGCGGGTTATGCTTTCCCGCACATCTCTGGTGGAATTGCAGGGTTACCCACCTAGAAACTTATGACAAACTATATAATAATGTTACCTATTGTTTGCACCTAGTTTAATTCATATTATTAAGATATAAAACGTTTATGTTTATTTTTCAGATTTGAAATTATCGACACCGGAGCCATAAACACTACTATCGTTGCGGTCGTCATTCAGGACAGCAAGTTTAACAAGTTTATGGAAAAAGGTTTAGTTTTTACTTCTTGGAACAAAATTCTGATGGAACGTAACAGCTTCGACGAACTACCCCCCAATGCTATAGTGGCAACAAGCGCAACTGTAAAAGAACTAGTATTTGGTGAAAATGAAATAGAGACAGCAAATGCCGAAAGTCTCATGTTTATCGGTCATGCCCACGCAAATTCTGCCCAAAATGTAGTATATAAAAACAATTACTTCGGGACACCATGTCATTGTAACATAACTCCATGGCTTGTGAAAGTCTTGGATGTGAGCACAGAAGCCGCGTTTATTGCGCAAAGTTACTGTACCGTGGATGAATTTTTTGCTCGCTGTTTCAACGAGCCTGAACAAAATATGGTATTCAAGAAATTTTTGGATAGCGTTTGTACTAAAGACCCTAGTATAAAATGTGAACAATATAACAGTGTAAAAGAGGGGAATGTCGTTGAAATTAAAAATCCTAGGTTTCCTCATAAGAGCAACAATCAAAGTGGTTTGAGTGATAGAGATAAAAAAGTAATCGGTATAGTTATAGTTACCGCTTTGGGATGTGCAATAATTGCAATGTTCGTAAGCTTTATAAGGTGGATGAGACGAAAAGGGTACTGTGTTACAGTGAAAAATTTTTTAATATCTTCAAACTCGTCTTGTGGAACTTTTTGTGATAGATTTTGTGCCTGCGGGATGAACTCTGGACTTGACAACGCGGGTTCTATTTCCCAATTATCAGTAAACGAATATTCCGAACGCCATCGACTCAACGAACCTCGAGCGCAAGACATAATTCAGGAGACTACTCTTCCCGATATGTACACAGAACAAGTGGTTCCTGTAGAAGACAAGACCACGCAAACTTTACCAGAAGAACTAACCAAGGAGCTTTTAGAAAGCTTAAAAGAGAAATTAGAAGATCCTGAAAACTATGTTGAAGCACGTGAAATGATAGAACATTTATATGAATTAATCAAAGTAGAAGAGAGTTGCAATACTAACACTCCAACCTCGATGCCAGTTGATGAAAACATATACGAATTGCCATTCCAAAATACTACGCCAAGGATTGGCAAAAACAAGAAGCAGATGATCAGTATCGGTACAAGGACACCATCTCTAGATAAATTAACACCACTTTCCCCATATAACAGGCAGACTGCGCTAGCTCACGAATACTTCGAACCTAAAGATTTTGCAGTTCATTTATATGCCGAAATAGCTAATTGCGATAAGGATAAGAAAACTTTATTAGGTGTCATGCCTGATGTCGTCGGTGAGCAAGCTGTACCCCGAGGACCGTATCTACGAGCTGTTCGCGATAAAATACACTCGTCAGCCCCCACTCCTTCTCCCAGTAAATCCTTAAACATTTCGGCAAGTAGTCCACAACACTCATCCACTATAAAATCTAACAAATCGACAGCATCCAACTCATCTGGAAAGATGCTCAATCGACCCCTGCCCGAAAAGCCCATAAGTTTAGATCCCGGGGAGGGTACTTCTCTCAAACATGGGTGAGGGTTGGACGAGGAGCTGTCTATGCCGATGAACTCGAGCGCGGCCTGCACACAGCGCCGCTCTGTTCAGCTGCAGCAGCAGCTCCGATTTGCTCCCGAACATACGGACTTCTACTGGAGTCTGGATCCGTGCGTGACGAGTTAAGCGTGGTACACCTACGACTACAAGTACGTGCGCGCCAAAGCTTATGCGTTTCTTTGCCTGTGATATTAATTTTGTTTAATTGTAATTATTTCAAGGCCATGCAAATAAGTCGTGCCACACATGGTCGTATGTTTATTTGTATATAATTATATTAAGACTAATCAATTATTAGATAAGGCTATCTAGAATCAATGTTCTGAAGTTGATTATGCTATAAGGAACTATTATAGCTACCATTGATGTACAGTATGGTATGAACGTTACTTGGCTTTATTTTTTCTACCTATGCAATTTTTTTATAAACCAATGAAATGATTGTTAACGTAGGGGCCAAAATACCGGCTCAATGGGCTATTACAGCTTGAAAATACCCTAGGTCTGTGATGTTTTCAAACAAAAAATATATTTTTAATAAGATATTATTACATTACTGCTATAAGAAAAAGATTAGACATCTGTCTTGTCAATAATAAACTAGGTGAGCTGTAATAGCCCTTTAAAGAGCTGTGACATTTCATTTAACTATTTGTAGATACGTATTGTAACGTGTCTTACTCTGGACACCTGTTTTGCACGGGAAGCATGGTCGCGCGATAGAAGATAAAATATCAGGCCGTCCCTATCGCACTATTAGTAAGTGCGATAGGGACGGCCAGATGTTTTATCATTTATCGCGCGACCATGCTTCCCGTGCTGGTCCAAAACGAAGTGATAACTTGCTTGTAAATTTTATTCTAATACTATGTCCATTATTCACTAATGGTTGACTAAAACTGCTTACTATTTTTAACTGTAGACGTGATACATATAAACTGTTGCCATAAACAAAATATTTTATAAATTATTGAATTTCGTTTAAGTGGCCTACTTGTTTCGTCCCTAAGGTTAGTGACTTGCTTTGATGTATGTAGACATATACCAAGGTGATTCCATAAGTGGTCCATTATGCACGAAGCACTACAATAACCTTATATTATATAAGATAAAGTGCATTTCCATGATTATAACTTAAGTAAATGTAACAAGTGATTGATTATGAGATTTATAAGAAAATATAATAATGTATTGAAATATAGACTAAAATCATCGATTATCAAATTGTGTACATACATAAATATCAGAATAGAACCTATAATGTTGAAAATTTCTACTAAGGTGGATCCTGACAGTTATACATATACATAAATATGTATAATGCCTCACTAAATTCATTTGTTTTACGAAATAAATTTTGCAAATATGACTGCGATAAAAGTTATGTATAATAATTAGGCCAAAAAATATGATATTCGTACTATTACGAAACACGTCATGTATATTCGATGTGCTATATAGAATGACGCCAAACACGCCTACTTCCACGTTATAATAATCATTAGAATAATGACTGTGAATGTTGACAAATATATGGAGCTTAAATAATATTATGGATGTTAATGAAATAAATGTTGAATGTGCATATGTGATTATTATTTAAGAAATAAACCTTATATAAATTGCTAAATATTACTCTTTAAAACTAAACTAAATCAAATATCCATACTAATATTATAAATGCGAAAGTGTGTGTGTCTGTTTGTTTGTCCGTCTTTCACGTCAAAACGAAGCGACAAATCGACGTGAATTTTTAGGTGGAGATAGTTGAAGAGATGAATAGTGACATAGGCTACTTTTTATCTCTTTCTAACGCGAGAGAAGCCGCGAGCAAAAGCCAGTCCTATATAAAAACCGTCAAAGTATTGATTGCCTTCAATCAAAATTAGTATGCTTTGTTAGTCACAGAGTTTTATGGCCAGCTCCAGTCTTCATCATGCTGGTGTCCTGCTTATGCATGCAAATTTTCAATTTAATTTGACCTGAAGTTTCAAGTGAAATTTGTTACTTTCATGATCTTGCCTGTACAACAATAAAAATACATACAATACAAACTAAATAAAAGATTTGGATTGATTATATTGGCACCGTTCCGAATGCAGATCATACCGATCGAATAATTAAAAAACATGACCAATTCACGCCGCTAGAACGTAACGTAGCTGCTTGCTCAAACCTAGCTACATATATATAGTCTAGCAATAAACTAGCACTCCACTATTGTTTATTGATAACTCGGGACGTAAAGGGGACAAACGTGCGCTATCGGCAGTAATAACGGAATGCAAACGTCGCGCGTCGATTGTAGCAAGAATCCTTTCAGCTTTAGAGGACTTCTCCGAGCGGTTTGTATGTCCTTCGTGATTTACTCGTATAACTAGATGAATAATAGCTTTAGAGAAGTTTAAAACAGGCACGAATATTTGTTTATGAATTTCATGATATGATTAACCGTGTCACAGGACATAAAGCACTATTTTGATACGTGTCTCCGAAAATAAATGGGCTTAAATCAATGGTAAATTGTCTCACAAGGGAAATAACTATATTGACGGCTTTCTAATAAAGAATCCTGCGCGTAGTGAGGGATCCAAGTGTTAAAGCACAATATGAACGTATAATGTGACATACGTTTATGCTGTAGTGCTGCATACATATACTAAACTAACCGCTCTTCATAGTACTTATAGAATAAGATGTTAGTATTATTACTATTATTCAGAGTCTCGATACACACCTGGCCGGTTTTAAAGATATATGAATGTTAAAGAATCTTAAAAATGGACCGCTTTGACAAGTGAAAAAGATGACGAATTGAGATTACGGACGAATCGGACGAAGGCCATGAAATAAGATAATATTTATGTTCGCGAATTAAAAAACGTCATTGGTTTAATGTCATTGTGGAATTAAGTAAACAATTGCGTAAACCTTGTAGTTATTATGACAGACCACATCATGATACAAACGCGGTGAAGGCTAAATACGTTTACACATTTACGTAGAATCAAATATAGTTAGAGATTTTGGATTCGGTCACTGAGTGGCCAACCGCGCCGTGGATAGAGCGAAGTCAAAAATACAACGTCCGGTGCACTCATAAACGCAGCACGACTATGCACTCAGCTTCGCGTCGATTGAGAATAAACTAAGACCGTTGGAGGATACAAATAATAAATATTTATACATTTTAAGCTCTGTAAGCACGCCTACTTACTGTGACTGATACTTACCTGGAATGTTAGATACGGTTTGTAAGTTTAAGGTATGACGTATCTACTTGCCACTATTAATCACAGTGCAAGAATTTATGTATCATGAATAATAGTTACTATGAAAATATTAAAATGAGCACAGTTTTGCGTAACTATATGATATATTTTGAGATGGAAAGTAAATAGATTGCGACACTTTTTTGTTCTCTTTTATAGTTATACCCAAAAGTGGCCCCTGTGCGTGTTTAATCCAGGCCAGTACCCAGTTCTGATGTTTCGAGACTAACTACAGAAGGACAAGCAGACGGACGCACGTGTGATCCTTTCCTATATTCCTAAAGGTTCAGTTTCCTTTATTCCGTCTTATTATTACTGATGCAAAGTATAAAAAAAATGCCATTATATAATAAAATTTGGTTACTTATATCTTTATCTTAAATCGTAAATAATTTACAGAGCTAAAACGATAAACTTTAATCGGTGTCATAAAAAAAATAATCGTTATTTTAATGAACAAAGAAGTCACTGTAAGTTATCTACTTCTCAGATAACACCGATAGCGATAACCTTTGGCATGGCTTTCATTATTATTCCTATATTATGTCATGTCAATAACAAAGGTAAAATAAAGAGATCAGTGATCAGCAATTCCCGTCAACTTTGTACAATGACACGTCAGCAAATTTTAATTGATCCTATTTTGTTACCAACATTTAGTAATATAATTCGACTTTCGTAAGATATATACAGGATAATTGTTATAATTAAGAAAATATAGATACTAGAGAACCTTAATGACGAAATAAAACTTAATAAAATCTCAATTCATCAACAAAATCTTGGTAACAAAATAGGAATTAATAAAAACAAATTTAACTTTTCCCTTAATTTTTGTACAAACTTTTCGAGAACTGCTGTGATAAGAAAACTGCACCCTTATGTTTTAAATGGCCTTTATCGTATAGTTATCGAATTCTGTAAAATATTTATACCTAAATATCGAAAGGACAAAGGACAGTATCAACGCTACGTTCAGAATAATCAAACGCATTAAGGACTAGAAACGGACACGTCAACCATCTTTGAATTGACTAGTAGATCTCAAGGCAGTCACAGCTTCTTGCGGTGCAGTCAACTTCGCAATTTTAGACTCCGCGAGCTGGAAGCCGAAATATATATAATGGAATGATTAATATGTAATATAATATGTATATTTGAAACGAGTAGTTCATGTGCTCTACCTACCTCTTTATGGAATACAGGCGTGATTGTATGTACCAATGTATGTACTTTTGGAAATATATACATACTTCATAATATATTACGGATTACGGACTTTTACACAGTAACAAAGGTAAAATTTAAAAACAAATAAGTGTTCCTCGATAACAATATACGGTTATATTTTATGAGAATCGAACGCAATAATAAGAGTGATGCACTGCGCACGTATATTAACAGATATATTACGTCATGATAATTTCTGCAACTATAATTTCCATATAGGATAGGCTAATGTCACGAAACCTTTACGCTGATGTGAGGCATAGAGAAGCGGTAAGGTAGAGTCGGCGCGTTTGAAGGTCGCGCGCACCGAGCGCGGCGCGAGTAGCTCGCCGGCGCGCCAGTCGCATGCGCGGGAACCGCAACCACTCGACGTATGAATTGTTACCGTCCTTGTTTTAAACAATCCATATTTACCACGCCATTTACCGGCAAAACAACGCTGTTGGCCAATCTAATAGTGCATCAACAACGCCGATAAGGACACAACCTGAACTACTTGGCAAATCCAATAGTGCATCGTGACTCGTGCCGAACTTTTATTGACATATTGAAGTTTATGTTCCAGGTGTAATATTCAGTTAACTGAGGAATTCCATTTTATGTGGTGAGTACCATTCAATTTAGCTACCTATAGTCTGCAACTATAAAACGATTATGAATGCACGAAAGCTTTTATTTAGTCTAAACATCAATGTTGAAAGTAAACAATACGTATCTGCGACAATGTATTTGTTTCAAAGAACTCTTTAGATTATCAGAATAATCTATGAATTGTTTTGATAGATTTATGCAATTAACATTTTTGTGTACTTGTTGAACATAATAATTAATAATACTAGATAGTCTCAATAATATAAACACTAAAGCAGCTCTGTTTATTACTATTTCACGGTTACATACGAATTTTGACACGACTATTTTTTTCTTTCAATGAACCACCAAAGTTGAAGTAATCAAAATTGAACAAACCGAATCACACGCAGGCTGTACCGCAAACTTGCTATATACAATTACAAATACTGCTCGCAGGTATTCTATAATTAACTAAATAAATGGAGCATTCAGCATAGTAAGCACCTTTGACAAAGCAATGTAGGTACTGTAATGGGTAGGTACCGGCGAAGTAAATAAACAAAGAATTCGTTGAGTCCACTTTTAAGAAGCGCCACTTAACCGCCTTTCAGCATAATAAATAAAAGACGAATGATCAAATGTATACCTGTATGATGTAGTCGCATTTCAATACCATTAAATTATTTTGGCTGCCACTAATGAATGTCCCATCACAAGGTTTCTCTATTCAATATTTACTACTCAAATTGAAGTGTTGGTTGACACAGAGTCTTTTAGTTCGATGATTAAGATTTATACATACCTATACGTTACAATAGCATACTTGCTTAGCTACGATATTTCAAATAAACATAGAACAAAGAAGAAAATGCACATGAGCTTTATAGTGAGCAAGAGCAAATCGGGAAGCCGACAGTTATGAGTTAATTCAATAATACGGTCGGGTACCACCGTCCACGTAATTAGCTGACCATTCGTAGACCTTACTGCAATGGCATTCGTGCTACTCTTGATTCTGTATATTGTTGCTGCTAGTAACTGTACGTCACACGATCAAGCACCAACGTGCTGCTAATGTACGAGATAACGGAGATTCATGGATTACGCACTAATATTTCTGAAAGGAGCAACACTATATTTAGCCGATTTCAACTAACAGAGTAGCCAATGGTGCCGAATATTAACTGACTTTAAGGAATTATCATTCATCATAGGAGCCGCGGCTCCGCTTCGGCAACTAATAACTTTAAGGAATTATATGAAAAAAAATCGATTTATTTTGTGGTGATACGTTGCTGCTCTTCATACATTACTCATTGGCTGTCTCATATATCACGTTACGTGTGTGCTTAGTACGTTTATGCTGTCTGATTCAGGTAGAGCATAATTATTCTTCACAACCACGCGCTTGTAACCTGCCTTCAATTTATATCACACTAGAATTAACCAAATTGCAAACTCTAAACAACTCGTACCTGTACCTACCTATTATTAGCATCATGCCTACTGTAAGCGCTGCTAAATTGAAACTTACCTACAATCGTTAACTTCAGTATGTATTAATAAATGATAGACGTCAACCAATATAAAATTACGTTCAATGTTAAAATCATTTATATCGATGAGATGATACGACCGTTCAGTGATGCAACTTTAGGATCCACTCTTCACATTGTGGTAAACATGTTAATTACAAGTCAAAATTGTTAATATTTTTAATTCGATTATTTAAATTGGAGTAAAGCGGAAGGCGGTGACATTCTTAACTTTATAAATACTTGCTTAATGGAGACCCTTTATCTGATGTGGCACTGATTGCGACAAAAGGAGCCGGTAATTTGCAACCTACACCATAGATTAAATGGGTCACAAGAGGCCGACCTGCCACTGGACACCTTTAATGCAGAAACAGAGTTCAGCATTTAACCTTTTGAATTACGGACGATACATTCATCACGCTACGTGCGTGTAACGTGCTTGATGACTTCGTGTTGTTGTAATTGTACATATCTTAAGGACGAGTATAATGAAATATGTAAAAGTTTCGGATGTTACTTATTTTTAGTAGGTAATTAGACATCAAATGCATATTAACGATGAAGAGTAGATTTCCTTGGTATTTTAAACGGTTTTTACGTCTTTGATCAGTTTTAAGTCCGGTCTCAATTGTACGGTCAATTAATTTTTTTATTATTTATTTTTTTATTTAATACTAGTACTTTCACATTAGTCGATTGGTTTGGTACCTAATACCTATGTTACGTTCAGGGCATTTCATGCTTCACACCTCTTGGCTTTTATTGAGCTACATATGTCATGTCAACGGACAATATTATTCTAGAAATCTTATATCTGCGACTTTGAGGACCTTTCCCAGCTTATGAGCTGAGTAATATTACTCGTCGATTAAAATTTGTTCTGAATAACTACTGAAAATGCTTATTCCTGGAACCAATGGAATTTATTCTGGAATGTTTACTATTCGCTGTAATTAATCAGAAAAGTGTTGTTTTTGTTACTTGAAATTGTAAAGCATAGAAAAACAGACCTATTTCCCTCATTATTAGTTTTTAAAACAAAGTAGATATCGAAAAGATTTTCCGAGAAATAGGGGCACCTGGAACTGGAATCTTATGGAATTTCTGGATTTACCTGGAACCGGTCGCGTCAGTCTACATTTGTTTACCTTAAAATAAAAACTTATGATGGGATGACGTGCGGCCGTAACTCAAACTCTATACTAACTTAACTTTGATCTCTAAAATTACGTTCGAATACGAGATAATGATGTACTTGTACATATGTGTAAATAGATTATATGAATGTAAAAATAATAATACCTACTAGTTAAAACTTGAAACCAATCACAATGGTCAATGCCGTAAACGAAAATCATATAAACTTTAGGGATGCAAATAAAAAATGAATGAGATTTGTTCCAGTTTGTAATGTTTATAAAGCCTGCCTGAGAACAATAGCTTTATTTTTATTGCCTTTCTAACATTTCTTTCCCACTTGATTGCGAAAGGCAGTGGTCGTATAGCTTTGAGTTACACTAGTATGGTTTCTAACAACTTAAACTTCAGTTTTGTAATGGCTTAGTTATTTTTCAAACCTGGAAATACCTTTGCCTACCTAAAACTGAGTTCCAGACGAATGAATAGCGAGTTGAATTTATATTTTATTCACTAATAAAGTTGCAATAATTAAGTATATACTTATTAGGTAATTAGTTAGGTAACAGTAATAAGAATAAAGTGGATGTACATATGAAGCAAAAACAAGCTCCATGAATCAACGGTACGGCAGCATATTATAGCTGCTTATCTCAAATTGCTAACTGTACGTACACCTTGACTAGCCTTTGTGGCTCGATACCTATATAAATCAGACCAGCCTGTGAGTGTGCATATCTGATAACGCCATTGCGATAACGATACTGAACGTGACTCAGTTCGACTTGAATCGCTCATCAAGCCATTACTTTAATAACAAAAATTAACACATTCGTCTAACAACGTGGTACCTACATGTTACAAGTATTGCAGTAAAAGTGTAAGTTAATATGATAGCTATTGAACTAACAATCTAATCAGAATTTTCAATATATTTACATATACATATGATTCGTGACGATGTTTCATCAACATACATACAAAAGAAGCGTATTTCCCGAGTCGTCGTTTAATTGTTCGGATTACTTATAACGTCGTCGCATTGACAACAGTGTCTATTACATATAGCCCAAATTTTACCAAACGGGGATGAGACATTTATTTTAATTATAAAAAGGAAGCTCTATTTTCTGATGATAAAATGAATAACATTTGTGTTGTGGATTACAGGGGCCGAGTAAGGAGTGAGATGGTGACGTGATACAAGGAGCATGCGTTGGGCGACGTTGTGGTCAATCCTGGCGGTGCTGGCGGCACGCAGCCTCGCTCAGTTCGCCACGCCCACCGCCTGCGAAGACGAGTCTTGCCGATGTGATGCATTCACGAGAGTTATATGCAACTGTACCAAGGACTATGATGTAAGTTTCATATAATTCATGTTAGTACCTATCGTAAATGAAAATCTGCGTGATGATGCAGATATAGATAGGGAGCGTAGGGTGCTAGCGATAAGGGCGAATATGATAGCACATAGGTTCAGAGGATGCACAGTGTAGGATACACATTGTACTTCTCTTTATACTAGCAGCCTATGGGCTAACTATTCGCAAAGCTCGATTAGTGCTCTCCGGGTCCAGTTCAACAACGCCTTCTGAGTGCTGTTGCAGCTGCCACGCTTCTGTAGAGCGTCGAGTATGTTTGCGGACGCTCAAGTAGACGGTTTCTATAACTTATGTTGTAATTAGGTACTAAGGCAACCAACATAGTGCTAGTATTTAGGTGTAATT
This sequence comes from Leguminivora glycinivorella, assembly GCF_023078275.1. NCBI lineage: Eukaryota > Metazoa > Arthropoda > Insecta > Lepidoptera > Tortricidae > Leguminivora > Leguminivora glycinivorella. Next base: position 32,151,086 of record NC_062998.1, read on the forward strand.
TAATTAACCGATTTTTATTTTATTTATTTATTATAATTTTTTTAGCCCTTTCTAATAGCTTTTTTATATACCAGGAGGTAACGTTGCGACCGGACGGTGCCTACAGGGTCCCGTCTACGACGACTGGGATCGTCATCGACGGATGTGCCCGTGTTTACTTCCTGCCGGACATGGCTCGTAATCTCATCCAGCTTCGAAACATTGAGCTTCGGAACGTACGCCATGTCTACATACACGACAGAGCATTAGCGTGGTCGCCATTTTCAAGTGAAAGTGATATGAACCCCGGAATCCGGATTTTTATACATAACAGTACCATTAACGAAATATCTTCGCATGCCATACAAGGAAGAGTGAATGATATAATAATTAGTAAGTGTAAAATAAATGTGATCAAGCCGTACGCGTTCTCTAGTCTTACCGGAGTTAAAAGTGTTCAATTAATAGATAACTTATATGAAAATATTGAAACTCAAGCTTTCAAAAAATTTAGTACAGTCAATTTTCTGTTTCGTGGAGGCTCTGTCGGAACCTTACCGAGCAGATTTATGTCGGACGTGGAAGTGAGCGATCTTTTTAGAATAGACAGCGTAAGCATAAGGTATGTTTACAGCTTGTCTTTTATTGTAAATTCACCAAAGAAAGTTATTATAGAGAATAATGTAATTGATACTTTAGAAGGAGATAGTTTTCATATGAATGCCAGGGGACCCATTACATTCAGAAATAATAGCGTGAGAACCCTTCGTAAAGGTGCTTTTCTCGGGCTGACTGCGGACATCGATATCGTTTCAGTGATGGGTCTTCAAGAATTGGTTATTGATAACAATACGTTTACTGAATTGACTCCGTCTTCACTAACATACAATCGGACATCTTTGACCATGCGCATAGACGGCCTCAACTTGAATACAACTTGTGGTTGTGAATTGCAAAAAGAATGGGGCGCCGTGATGCGAGAACAAGGAGGTACGCTATCCTGCTGGTATTCCCTTGAAGAACATTTTGCGTCGATACCGACGTACGTAAACACTCGATGCGGGACGTATAAGCAAATATACTGGATATTCATAGTTGTGGGCGTCATTTTAATTGTACTTCTCGCGGGTATAATTACATTTTGTATAGTTAAGAAAGAAAATGAGAAAAAGAAGAAAATGCAAATGATAATGCCAGATGGAAAAACGTATCGAGAAACTGAGTTTCACATAGTAGTGGAACGAGCCGAACTTCTCACCACCGACTTGTGAACCGGAGCAAATATTGAGGTCAATTGATCTGCTAGGTCCTCTCGTGAGTCTAGTGATTAATGATAAGTGGACATTTCAACAAATAGTTTGCATAGATTACATGTTATGACGACATTTATTTATTTACTAATTTAGTATGTTATCGCTCTACCTCAAAGCGTAAGGTAAACATTGTGCCAATTTAGGATTTATGCGTAGTTATAAGTATTATCCAACCAATTATATTATGTTATAATATTTGTTATGTGCAAAGCAATAAAAAGCTACTATGCCATGTATTTTTATTATTTAGAAAATATAAATTTAAGATTATCTGACGATATTTTAAAAAGCGCCTTAAGGAAAAAACAATATTATTATTTCCAGATAGACAATAACCACCAAAATATGAATAAAAATCCGTTTTTGAATAAATAAGTTAATGCATGCGATTGTCAGAATGTTTGTCATGTCTCGATGCGATGGTGTATTTTTTTACTTTGTTATTTTTTTTTTATTGCGTGTAACACGTTGGCAACTAGCATTTTAGTTCAAGTAATTTCATTGCCAAGCGTAAAGTTAAACATGCACAGCGAGGAACCATAAATATTGTCTTTTATTAACCAACTAGTTTCTGCTCGAGAATTTGTTACTGGATGGGGTTACCGAATGATGATGATGATGTTAATTGCTGAATCTGTTGCCTACATGTACTTTGCTAGGTTCAAAACTATCTCCGCACTATACCAACTGTCATCTCGATCAGTTTATCCGTTTGAGCACAAAGAGGAAACATACAGAGTTACTAGGAAGAGTAGAAAGTTATGAGTTAGTAGGGACGAGACAGATTCAAATCCGTCTTCAGGAGTAAATAAACTTGATCTACAATTTGTTTTTTTTTTTATCCGTAACTAGCTTTTACCCGCGGCTTCGCCCGCGTAATAAAAGTATTCATTAAGATTTTCATTTGGATCCGTAGGGACCGTAGGTTTCTCTGTAGGTATATTTATCTGCGATTATTTCGATTGCACATAATACTTTTGCTTGCAATGATTGTAGAAATATTACACATCGACCACAGCGTGGGTAATTCTATATACGCTGGGGAAACCTTTATAAACATCCCACATAGCCCGTATTTCGAGACTATGATCGGTGGGTAAAAAGTACTTTTTTCTATTATCCCTTACAATTTTTTACATTTTGCTTATACTTATCTCAAACGTAATCTTCAAGCAAGCAAACAACGATCGTCTTAGAGCACATTGATTGTAAGAGACCGCCGACCGATTATCCGTATCCCGATAACGACCCATATTATCCGTATCCGTATCCGTATCCGTATCGCTATCGCTATCGCTATCGCTATCCCTATCGCTATCCCTATCGCTATCCCTATCGCTATCGCTATCCCTATCGCTATCCCTATCGCTTTCCCTATCGCTATCCCTATCCCTATCCCTTATCAAGATGTTTAATGATATAACACTTTAAGTTCTCGCGCTTTGTACACATATTTAAAGTCACATACAGGTCGAACGCGATTAATTAACATTATTTTTACCTTTTTAGGGTTCCGTACCTCAAAAGGAAAAAACGGAACCCTTATAGGATCACTTTGTTGTCCGTCTGTCCGTCCGTCCGTCTGTCAAGACCCTTTTTCTCAGGAACGCGTGGAGGTATGAAGCTGAAATTTATATCAATTACTCAGGTCTACTGTCCCTTGAAGCTGTGAAAAAATCAAACTTCTAAGCCAACGCAATCAAAAGATTCAGCAGTTTATGCCGCAAATTTTCGACACTTGCAAGAGAATCAAAACCTACAGGGTGCTTCCCGTGAACTCAGAATCTTGAAATTTGGTACGAAGCAACGTCTTATAGCATAGATAAAGGAAAAATTACGAAAACCATACATTTTTAGTTACATCACATAATATATTTTTTTTTAATAATTTTAACCTTACTACCCATTTCCTCATAAACGCGTAGAGGTATTAAATTGAAATTCATACCAAATACTCAGGTCTATAATACCTTTAAGCTGTAACAAAATCAAACTTCTATGTCAACGCAATCAAAAGAAACAGCAATTTAAGCTGCATATTTTGAAACTCGCAAGTACTCGCAAGGGAATCAAAACCTAAAGGGTACTTCCAGTCGACCTAGAATCTTGAAATTTGGCATGAAGCAACGTTTTATAGCACACATAAAGGAAAAATTCCGAAAACCTTAAATTTTTAGTTACATTACAAAATATATATCCATACTAATATTATAAATGCGAAAGTAACTCTGTCTGTCTGTCTGTTACGCTTTCCCGCTTAAACCACGCAGCCGATTTTGATGAAATTTGGAACAGACAATCTTTATACCCTGAGACAGAACATAGGCTACTTTTTATTTCGAAAAAAAGGGATGAAGGGGTTGAAAAAGAGGTTGAAAGTTTGTATGGGATTTCTTAATTTTAAAAATAAGAAATCATTAAACATATATTTAAAGTCACATACAGGTCGAACGCGATTAATTAACATTATTTTTACCTTTAAAATAAACATGGTGGGAAATAAACATTAACTAAAAGCGGGTAGATTATATTTATTTGTCTACCCCGAACATTTATATAAATTAATATCGGGTAGTTTTGTGTTGTTTACATCTCCGGTGACATTTTGCTGGGACGTCAGTCTTCCGCGACCACGGCCAGTGCAACCTGGCCGAAACGTTGGGAAAAAAGGTAAAAATAATGTTAATTAATCGCGTTCGACCTGTATGTGACTTTAAATATGTGTACAAAGCGCGAGAACTTAAAGTGTTATATCATTAAACATCTTGATAAGGGATAAGGATAGGAATAGAGATAGGGATAGCGATAGGGATAGCGATAGCGATAGGTATAGGGATAGGGATAGCGATAATGATAGGGATAGCGATAGGGATAGCGATAGGGATAGCGATAGGGATAGCGATAGCGATAGCGATAGCGTTAGCGATAGCGATAGCGATAGCGATAGCGACAGCGTTAGCGTTAGCGATAGCGATAGCGATAGCGATAGGGATAGGGATACGGATACGGATACGGATACGGATACGGATAATATGGGTATCGTTAGAGGGATACGGATAATCGGTCGGCGGTCTCTTACAATCAATGTGCTCTAAGACGATCGTTGTTTGCTTGCTTGAAGATTACGTTTGTGATAAGTATAAGCAAAATGTAAAAAATTGTAAGGGATAATAGAAAAAAAGTACTTTTTACCCACCGATCATAGTGTCGAAATACGGGCTATGTGGGATGTTTATAAAGGTTTCCCCAGCGTATATAGAATTACCTACGCTGTGGTCGATGTGTAATATTTCTACAATCATTGCAAGCAAAAGTATTATGTGCAATCGAAATAATCGCAGATAAATATACCTACAGAGAAACCTAAGGATCCAAATGAAAATCTTAATGAATACTTTTATTACGCGGGCGAAGCCGCGGGTAAAAGCTAGTTTTTTAATAAATATGTGACAATCCATAAGAAAAGGGCCCTTATGGCGGTTTCTAGTTACGGAGATATCGACGTTTTTGTAAAATCGTTCGAAATTATCGATTTTTGAATTTATGCAAAATAGTAAAATATACGAATAGACGTGCAATTGTAGCTTGGTTTCAGTAGTGTACGTTAAGTATTTCTATATTAAAATTCAGCTCAAAGTTTAGTAGAAAAGGGCCCTTATGCCAGAGCGCGTTCGAAAATATGAAAACTGTTGTTAAAAAATGTTGTAATTACTTACAACTTTTGTTTATAAGTTAGTTTATGTTATATAGGTACGATTCAATGAAGTACTTTGATACCTAATTTAAAAATTACCCGATTTAGGTACCTAGTCGTCACTTTAAAATAAAAATCTTACTCGTGAGTAGCTACTAAGTGCAATCTGACTTCAAACCTCACTCGGCGGCGTGTCAAAGCGAAGATGTTCTTCCTTTGACTAATGCCGCCGTTACCACTGTCTCTCTCTTACTCGCGACACTTCGCACGCCGCGCTGATTAATGATCAAGATTTTAAGTTTACTTCATATAACATTTTTTCTTTGGTATTCTGTTATAATACAAGATAAGTAACTAAAATAATAAAATACATTAGCAATGAGTAATTTTTATCTGTGATGGTCATAAGGGCCCTTTTCCCAAATGTATGGGAGTCAATAATTTGTGATTTTTATGTAACTTTAAAAATTTATAAATAAAAAAATAAGACATGCAGAATAATTCTGACACTTTAGTTATAAATGTGTAGACTGATTAAATATAATTTAGAAGTCTCTATACGAACATTATTATTATTATAGGAGCAGATGTTAAATATTCTAATTGTGATATTCTGATTAAAATATACATATTTAATGAACCATGGGATTTTATTTCTATCCTTAAATGTAAGTTGAAACATATATAACTATGTACTATAGTTCAGATAGCAACATATTAGAAGAAAAGCCAAAAAAATATGTTTTCCTAATTTTTTCTTATAAGCGACTTGCCCTAATCAAAGCTCGATTTTTCATGATCTGGAAGTCGATGAAACACAATCACAACTGATTCTCAAAGAAATGTACCTTGAGATACACAATCAATCGTCATCTATGTAACTTCCAATGGGAACACCCTTAAAGTGAGTTTCAAACTTCTTTTCACGTTTTCTCAAAAGTGCAATACTTAGCATGTGTATGCTTGATGATTTTTAAAAAAAAAAAGTACGTGGCCTAGGGCCATGATTTTTTTTGTATTAGATAGCTTATTTAATGCAGATTTAGGATCTGTGCCTAACTCAATACCTGCCATAAGGGCCTTTCTGTGATGGATTGTCACATATAAACTTATTACTTTTTTCCTCATGAACGTATTAGTATGGATTTTATTTGATGATTGACCTTTGAACCATTTTAAGCCCTTGAGTTCCAGATATATATATACATATACATACATGTAGATCTGCAAGCCAAATACAGATACCTCTACCCACAGCCCACACCGGTGTTACTCTCGAGCCATCGTAGATAACGCTTTTTGTGGGGGCCTAAGATGTGTCTTGCAAATTTCATATCGATTTATCCCATAGCCCACTATTTGTCAACAAGCGGTTGCTGCTTCTGCGTCCTAACTAAATAGCCATGAGCTCGATGGCGGTTCTCAGATGTCAGAAGCATGTATATTTGTATAAGTCACATACAACTAGATGTCTTTCTACGCGTGGTGTAGCAATAAGAGTATAGTAGTGTCAAACAATTTGAATCCTAGACGTAAACCTAGTAAACGTTAAAGTGAATTATATGAGCCCGGTATCAATAAGACAAGGTTCCAGAGTGGCCTAGGATACTAAATAGTTGACCGTACACTCCTTACCTTAACAGCGGCTATCGGTCGAGAACGTGATGTATAGTGGAGGGCGAGGATAGCTCGAGGCCGCGCGCCAAGAGCAGCGCTTCTAACCAACTATTTTTTTCCAATACATGATGTAGCTGAACGACTACTGCAGTAGAGCAAGGCCTCTATAGAACCTTTTCACAGTAAACGTCAAAATGAGTTCTATGGCAAAATCAGCTCGGTGTCAATAAGACAGCGTTCTAGAAATTCCTTACCTTAATAGCGGCTGGCCGTCGAGAACGTGATGTATAGTGGGAGGTGAGGATAATTCGAGACCGCGCGCCAAGAGCAGCGCTTCGCTTCCGTCTTGTGCGGACTCGGACTCCGCCCCCGTGGGACTCGCGCCCATCATGGCCAGCACTTGGACTTCCACTATTGTTGCTGTGGAACAATTGCGCTCATTAGCATTCATGTAAAGTGTTTAGGATTCAAGATCAATAATAAAGGCTACTTGGTAAATGATTGGCTATTATTAATGAGATAATTATTGCGACTGCAATATCTATTTCATTTTTTCTTAACGTACATTACACACGCAACTCTATAGAGCGGTATTTTACAGTTACAAGAGTTTTGAATTGGGATTTTTCAATTAATGTTATGCGGAGAAAGGGGTTTCCGATGATCTGACAGACTAGCGTGACTTCCCACGCGAGATTCCTTATTTGAAATTATGCAAGATGTATGGAACAGTGGCGCCGTGTTGTCCATGACGGTCAATCCAAGCATGACAATGCCTGGTTCTCCTCCATAAATGATAGACGCATGAGGCGTCACGAGCAGGCCTCTAACCCCCGCCCATCTAGGGGAGCATACACCTGCGGCGCACACACGGCACAAGGGATCCTCTCTGGAATTGGGCTATACAGCCACGAACGTAAGTGTCGCAAGGATGCTGCTTGAATCATCTGTTATAGATGCAAAGGCCTGTTATTATTATCATGGAGCAGTACTCACAGAAGGTGAGCGGCGGTATGTCCAGGTCGGGCGCCAGCAGCCGCGAGGCGCACGACGCGCCCGCGTACACCAGCTCCATCTCCAGCGCGACCAGCCCTTGCCGCTGCGTCGTCAGCGGCGCGTCCTCGTAGCCGACGCATAGGCAGCAGAGATACACTCTCTACATGCATGGAGCGGTACTCACAGAAGGTGAGCGGCGGTATGTCCAGGTCGGGCGCCAGCAGCCGCGAGGCGCACGACGCGCCCGCGTACACCAGCTCCATCTCCAGCGCGACCAGCCCTTGCCGCTGCGTCGTCAGCGGCGCGTCCTCGTAGCCGACGCACAGGCAGCAGAGATACACTCTCTACATGCATGGAGCGGTACTCACAGAAGGTGAGCGGCGGTATGTCCAGGTCGGGCGCCAGCAGCCGCGAGGCGCACGACGCGCCCGCGTACACCAGCTCCATCTCCAGCGCGACCAGCCCTTGCCGCTGCGTCGTCAGCGGCGCGTCCTCGTAGCCGACGCATAGGCAGCAGAGATACACTCTCTACATGCATGGAGCGGTACTCACAGAAGGTGAGCGGCGGTATGTCCAGGTCGGGCGCCAGCAGCCGCGAGGCGCACGACGCGCCCGCGTACACCAGCTCCATCTCCAGCGCGACCAGCCCTTGCCGCTGCGTCGTCAGCGGCGCGTCCTCGTAGCCGACGCATAGGCAGCGGAAACCAAAGCGGTTGTCCTCGCTACTGGATTTAATAAGACAGATAAGATAAATATCAAGGAAAAGTCAAAATTTGTAATGGCGCCCACACCTGGCTGTTAAAAATATTGTATAACACGGTTTAATACCCCTTAAACCTACAACTTACTATATATGTAAGGCCGATAGTCCACTATCATATGTTTATCATAGAAATATGATCATAGGTCTGTATGCCTCCCTTTTTCTCGAACGTGAAGAAAAAGGACGGCATGTTACCTATGATCAAATTTCTTTGATAAACATATGATAGTGGACTATCGGCCTAAGGTTTGAGTGCACGCTCATATTGCTCGTACGGCGTGCATGTCAATCAATTGAAGGTCATACAAGTGTCCTGAGTCGATGCTGCTTATAGTGGACGCACGCTCGCGCGCCCCGTCGAACGCTCTACTCCGAAGCGTCCACTGAAGCAGACCACGGACACTGGCGATCAAATATATGAAAGAGGCGCGTTCCTAGCACACAGTCCAAGCTCGTATAGGTGAACGCGTACTATGCTTGTATGAGTGAAATATGACAGGTCGACTGTCCGCGTTTTTGACAGGCGGTAACTGTGAGGTAACCGAGAGGGGGTGGGCGGCACTTTCAGCGGGGAGCGGGAGTGGCCATACTGTACGATAGTACTCTTTATTATACTGTGACTTAGGTGTCACTCTAAAACTTGTTATATAAAAGTAAACCTAAAACCTTATAGGGCTTGTGTTTCGGAGGTTCCAGGACAATATGCCTAATCAGAAACAAGACCATTCGATTCAACATGTCTATACCGCTTTGTGGCTTAGGCGTGTAGTTGAGATTTAAAGCTCTAAATCAGGAAATTCGGGGTAAGTAGAATAAAACCCTAATTACTTACTGGTTGGTCTTGTTATATTCGGTGAGGTAGTCAGATGCTGTCTCCAAAGAGAATATAACTTCATTTCCGGGCACTAGTAAAGCTTTTTGCGGCCATTCAGAAACACTGCAACAAAAAAAGCATGTTTATGAATTCTTACAGATACACAAAATTTAAATTAAAAAAAAACCGACATGGTGGATCGATAACCAACAAACATAATTAACACTCCCGGCTAATTCAACTTTCAAACAAAAAAAAAAGTAAATTTACTCGTAAATCGGTTCATCCGTTCGGGAGCTATAATTCCACAGACAGACAGACCGACATGAAACTTATAGAACTCGTCGTTTTAGCGTCGGTGGTTAAAAACTTAAGTTCTCTCATGCCACTGCCTTTACCACAGTACACGGTTTGTGCAGTAGACAAAATACCGGCTCCATGAGCGGCAGTTGTTTATATTGACAACGTTTCAAAATTTTCAATGTCCCTAAATCGAAAACCATTTCGAGATATACGCTTGTAGATCACATAAATATTTTTTTTATTTTTTTTTCCGTATTTTTAGTGTAAAAAATCTTAAAAATAGTTTAAAGGGGAAGTGACGTCAAATAGCTGATTTAGAGCTGCCACTATAACAAAAAAATCTTCCAGTTGGGATGTCACTTGAGTTTGACAGTGACACTTATCACAGTTCGTAGCAAAGATATTAAAAATTTCATGGCTTAGTCTATGGTTCGTAGTCATTCACTATAGGTTGACAGTGACATATGACAGTCAGACATACCGGACTGTTTGAGCTGACAGTTAAAACTATTTTTTTTAGAAATGATTTTGTCGTTTTCTTAGTTGTATGAAACAACACATGTGACGTCACGAAGCTGTGTCTTGACGTTTGTAACTTACGCTCTTTCTGCTCGAAGTAGTAATAAGAAGGGATTTTCTCATTAAAATAGCAGTTTTTGGAAAAATAAAAAAATACGTGTATCTTTTAGTATTGAGTTCTTTCAAACCAAACAATAAAAAGTAGTACTCAAAAATATGAAATGTTGTCAATTCTGCTCCTTAGTATGTAATCCTAGAGCGTCTAAGTAGTAAGTACCTAGCTTAACAGAAAATCGAGCTATGGTTTATGGAATTATTTCTGGTAACACGAGAACAGCGGCGAGGACTGAATGTGAATATGAAATGTTTTTTTTTAATGAAATAGTTAGCAAACGAGCAGACGAGCCGCCTGATGGGAAGCAGTCATCACCGCCCATGGACATAAGCAACATCGGGGGAGCCACTTATGCGTTGCCGACCTTTGAGAACCCTAAATACCTGCTTCTTGAAAAACCCCATATCATAGCGCAAGGGAAACACCTCAGGAAGTAGCTCATTCCACATTTTGCACGTTCTGGACAAAAACGAGCGACAGGCCCATTATTGTCCCGGATTTGTAAGTTCACATTTTTGACACATTTGTTTTGAAGTATGTTGCGATGTGGCTAAGACGCATCGTTTGCCAAATCTAACGATTAATTTCGAATTGGTTGAATCGATTAGGCCCTATGTACAAGGAGGCGCTTATACAAATATACGATTTCTATCAACTTACTGAAATGTCATTTGAATCGAAATGACAGACTGCCACAGCACTAGTTTAAAAATAAAAATGAATGATAAATGACATAATAACCAGTCCAGCCCGCGCGACCATATTCCGGTCAACCGTCCGGGTTTTTAAGCGACGCGCGCAGCGCGCTGCGCATTCACAACTTTTTACAAAAACGTCTGTATCTTCTAAACTACAGAAGTATAGTTAAAAAAAAAATACTTCGGTATAAATGAACGTACAGTACTTGAAATAAAATTATAGTGATAGTAAAATATGTATGATTATATACTATAAATCAAGGTTAAACTCATGTAATCGAAAAAAAAATGAAGAATTTTTTTATTTCACTATTACTTAAATTACAGGAAATTTTGAGCGATGACCCCCTTTTTAGGGTTCCGTAGTCAACTAGGAACCCTTATAGTTTCGCCATGTCTGTCTGTCCGTCCGTCCGTCCGCGGATAATCTCAGTAACCGCAAGCACTAGAAAGCTGAAATTTGGTACCAATATGTATATCAATCACGCCAACAAAGTGCAAAAATAAAAAATGGAAAAAAATGTTTTATTAGGGTACCCCTCCTACATGTAAAGTGGGGGCTGATTTTTTTTTCATTCCAACCCCAACGTGTGATATATTGTTGGATAGGTATTTAAAAATGAATAAGGGTTTACTAAGATCGTTTTTTGATAATATGAATATTTTCGGAAATAATCGCTCCTAAAGGAAAAAAAAGTGCGTCCCCCCTCCCCTCTAACTTTTGAACCATAAGTTTAAAAAATTATGAAAAAAATCACAAAAGTAGAACTAGACTTTCTAGGAAAATTGTTTTGAACTTGATAGGTTCAGTAGTTTTTGAGAAAATTACGGAAAACTACGGAACCCTACACTGAGCGTGGCCCGACACGCTCTTGGCCGGTTTTTTTATTACGTATTAGAGAAATATACTATTTTACCTTTATAATGATACCACAACCAATACATACAGTTCTCATGAAGATATCCAAAAAAAATTAAACAAATTCAAAATCAAACACAAACACGCGGATAAGCAAATCCTGCGTGATAAATTAATATCGTAAAATACTCACTAACGAAGATCCGCAAAAATGTAACATGTGCTAGATTATGTTTAAAGTAAGCGAAATATTGTTTTTAAGTACTTGATTTTTTTAAATATTATTACAGGATTTTATTTAAAATTTCATTAGGTTGCGTGAGTTTACGTATTGTGGATACTGTCATGTGACAAAAAGAGGTTCTTACAAATCTGGGACAATAGTTCTTGGTTTGCCACATGTCGAGAAAGTGAGGATGAACTTTGTTTCTTTGGCGGGAGGCGCGGTGATAAAAGCGCAACGGTGGCACCAAGTCAAAGAGTTCATCAGAAGCTTCCCCGTTGTACAGACGGTAGAACAATGTTTGGTTTGATGATAGTAGCTCACATGTTGGCCAGCTTGGGCGTGACGCTGACGTAGGTGCAGTTGTAGTGCATGCAGGGCGCGTCGTCCGCGTCGTCGCCCAGCTCCTCCGCCTCGCCCGACTCTGAGGTCAGCTGCACCAGGCGCTGCTAAAACAGACGGAATAAAGCGTCAGTCAGTATGGACTTCATTCGAAAAACAAAAAAGTTAATTTAAGAATTAAATTTATTTGGGTGAATCAACTTTTTCTTCCCTGTTATTGCCATGGTTACAATTATGCTTCTCAAACTATGCAAACATTCATTTTTCTGGTGTTAACAAGCCCTTTCCTTAATTTGACACCTACAAACATGGACTACATGTTGCATGCTTGCGTAGTTTAAGTAGCATAATTTTGCATAAAACCAGCGTGACTCAGGTTACCGTAACCGTGGCAATAACAGGCAAGAAAAAGTTGATTCACCCATTTATGACAAAATCCAGGGTAAAACGGACTTACGGAACTCACGTACTGAAAAAATATATCACGCCTAAAACGGTGCATATTATTTATCTTTTGGTTCTATAAATCTACGATGTAAACAGAAAAGACGCAAACAAGTTAGCCGTACAACTTAATATACATATATGACTGTTTGCAAAACAGGAGCGATTAAAAATAAAGGCAGTGAGGAAAAATGTAGAGCGATAAAAGCAGTTTCGTGTAACCCTACTAGCGTGTAGAGCGTCCCTTATCATCAGTGATGGGCACTGCGATGCGGCGAGTCGTGCAGTGGCAGTGATTCTAGGGTGCACCCGCGTCGGCATAGATTGTTATCCCCTTATTTATAAACATTTACTAAAGTTATCAAGGTGATAAAGTTTGTTTGTCCCTTTCTATCACACCAATACGTCAGAAAGGGACAAACTAACTTTATCGGCTTGATAACTTTAGTGAACGTTTATGAATAAGGGGGTTAGTGTCGCGATACTCGGGTTTTTTTATTCTGAATTCTGCGGTGAGGCACCATCCGTGTCAATCACGGCTTATCAAAATGGAATGAATGAATGAACGACGCGCTACCTTATATACCTTGCGGAACGGCGGGTCCTGCGCACGGGAGTCGTGCGAGCAGTGGCAGCGGTTCTTGGGCGCGCCCGCGACGGCGTAGATCGTCAGCGTGTCTTCGGGCTGCGCCGTGATGCTGCGCGGGTCCATCTCCAGCACCAACCAGGATACGTTTGGGGGAAACAACACCCTGGGTAAATTAAACATTAATTGTTATTTAGGAGTTCTGTAGCATTTTCGATCGCCTTACGGTCTGGCCACGTTGGTCTAAGGCGAAAGCGCCGAGCGGCAGGCATAGGTGCTAATGAAGTCCCATCGCTGTGTCTCACTCCTGTTGAGTTGAGCAAGTCGAGAGTTGAAATATTCAATATGGCGGACATAAGGATTCGGAGCTTTCGGAAGTTTACAACTCAATAAGCTAACAGGGCGAACAAGTGTACCTCATATTAGTGACAGTGGCCTGCTTGTAAGGGTGGTCGCTTTCTAGCCACGTGTAATAGTGCGTGGTGGTTGTCGTGGGGCCTTCCTCCGAGGACGGCACCAGTAGATTCATGGCCGCCACGTGGGGTAGCAGCTTGTGGATCATTTCTAACAATTGAATCACGCTCTGAAACAATAGCATTATTCATTAGTAACTTCTTAACAATTTATAATAAGTAAAATTTAAAGTAAACTATCAACAAATAATGAAAGAATACGGGATAAGGAGGTTCTTTATCCTTTTTTCCGTTCTAAAGCAAAACAATGCACATTATTGCTGAGACACGGCGGCGTTCCGGCGCAGGTCCTCGGCCGTCAGCTCGTTGTATAGCGTGCTGAACAGCAGTGGTAACACGTAGGGTGGATATATCATCCGTTAGTAACTATGTCTAAAGGATCCCCCACCTTGGAGTCGTCCAGCCCCTCCAAGTGCGCCAGCGTGTATGGGATGAGCGTGTTGATGGCGGGCGAGTGCTGCAGCACGGTGGCGTTCCGGCGCAGGTCCTCGGCCGTCAGCTCGTTGCGCAACGTACTAAATAGCTCAGCGCCGCGATCCATAACTACTGCCGCCACGCGCAGGGTGATAGCGCGTAGGGCCGATATAAGCGTGTCAGCGCTTTCCGAACTGTTTGCTACGGACTTTGACGTACTGAAAATAAAACATTGCAATTTCTTAAAACACTCTCAACTCGACAAACTTAACTCCAAGGACAAGTACACAGTGCTTATGAATAAACTAACTTGCATCACCACTAGGTGGACAAGTTGCACAAATTATCAATAAAAATTACAAATGGCGGACTTAACGCCTATGTGGTCGCTTATGTGGGAAGTAAGCCAAGAACTGAATGGATAGGATGTTACCTGTAATAAATAAGGCAAGGGATCTGTCCCCTAGCCAACGTCGTCCCGTTAAAGCTCAGCGAACAGGAGGCGAACCGGAACGTGGTGCCGTCGGGGCCCTTGACCGAAGGCAAGCCACAGTCGCCGTTGGCTGTGCGCCCGCCGTGATTACATAGTCTGACGGCGTAGCGTAGGTCCTCCTGCAAGCCTCGAACATGTTAAAGTGTTATTTTCTAGTACATAGTAAGTAAAAAGCGTGAAAACAAAAGTGACTAGCAAAGATCTGTTAGGTATAAATTACCGTCACGCTTAACAACACATCGTCATTCTTCCCGTACTTAGCTACTTTCCGACTTAAGGAATTTACCATGAGCTCGCTTTAATTTAGTCGGTCCGCCTCATTGGCGATCTTCCTCTAGCCCAATTACCTCCCACTCGCACGATGATGGATGCCTATACAATACTAAACCTTACGCAAACGTCTGTCAAGAGCTAGCTACACAAACTGGAACCTCTCATCGAACTTATGCTCACTGCCAAAGAGTGGAATTCCTTGCCGGTAGCTATATTTCCGAGCTCGCATAACCCGGCAACCTTCAAATCAAGGTTGAACAGGTATCTTCTGGGCGAGCTCACTCCACCGTAGTGCACGTCTTTGCCTTTGGCTAGTCTGTTGCCAAGAATAAGCCCGTTTATAATAAAAAAAAAAAAAAAAAACCTCGCACTAACTTTCAAAGGGACGGGCCGATCGAACTTGAGCTGCACCATGTCGTGCTGGCAATCGGAAGCCGAGAAAGCCCCGTGCGCCACTTCGACGCTGACCCAGCAGTGTGCCGGGTTCGACTCTTCGCCTGACGCCCGCAACTGCTGTAAACATGCTGCAAATAAATCTTTGTCGATGGTTTACGTATTCATCTAGCCATAGTCATAAAGAATTTTACTAAGAATCAGCCATCCTACGCTCGACAGGTGTTAACTACGCATGAATTTCGTCACTTTTCAGTATGGTGATCCTTATTTTGGGTGCGTGCTGGTTCACGTGAAGCGGACACGATGTAATGGTTGAGGTGACCAACAGCTCGATGGAGTACTCGTAATTCTACGCCGACGCCGACTATGACGCCGGCATGACGCCGGGCCGGTCCACGGTGAAGCAGATGGTGTCCTGGGCTGCCGTTGCCCGTATTCCACGCTCGCGATTGGTTCACGTGAAAATGGTAAAATTGTTGAGGTTACCGACTCTGAATCATGTAATAACTGTTACCCGAACATCATGCAACAGCTCGATGGAGTACTCGTAATTCCCGACGCCGCCGAACACCCCGACGCCGACTAGCATGACGCCGGGCCGGTCCACGGTGAAGCAGATGGCGTCGGGGCTGCCGTTGCCCGTGTTCCATGCTCGCGATTGGTTCACGCGCATGAAGCGAGATGGTGTGGTGAGGTGCTTCACTGCGTTGGTATCTAGGTCCTCCTTAAAGAAAAACGGGTGAATTTTAATTTTCCACTCATTTCTCTTGTCTTTTTATACTTTTTTTTCCCTTACATAAGCACTAGCTTTTGCCCGCGGCTTCGCACGCGTTAGAAAGAGACAAAAAGTAACCTATGTCACTCTCCATCCCTTCAACTATCTCCACTTAAAAAATCACGTCAATTCGTCGCTCCGTTTGACCGTGAAAGACGGACAAATAAACAAACACACACACTTTCCCATTTATAATATTAGTATGGATTATAAAAGTGACAAACCTCTTTTATTACTAAACGTTTTTAAAAGATATGAAGCAACGTAATCAAAATAAAGTAAACGATCGTATATGACTGTCATACATAATTGTTACATATTCGCCATGACTCATTTTACAAATATATTTTTCAATGAATAGTTGCGTCTTAATCGCTAATCATATGTCTAATGCTAATAAAATTTAGGTATATTTTGTTTATGACGTGCCAGTTGTGACTGAACTTATCTTAATATATTAAGTCATGACAAATTAGTTAGGGTTACATTCCAGGTCACATCTATCTGCTATCAGGACAGGAGCAGGCCCTTTATCTGTTTAAAGGTTTATATTAATTATTATAACTGAGTCGGCAATAGTGCTCATCATCATTCTCTTGCCCTTAGCCCAATTACTTAGGGTCGGCGCAGCTTGTCTTTTTCTTCCATACCACGCAATCGGACGACATCTCAAGTAGTGCTTAAATCATAAAGTCTGCCGGTTAATATAGATGTGCTTTGTCACATTGTAACTAACCCTAATATTCGTGGCGCTATGTGACAGCTCCGCTGATCTGCTGCTTAACGGGGATCGTCTGATATAGATACCGTGCACTACGACAACGCCACAGCGGTTGCAACTATAGGCGTGTTTAGTCACATTGCAACTTACCCTAATATTAGTGGCGCTATGTGACAGCTCCGCGATGATCCTGGCAGCGAACTTGCAGCAGTAGTCAGCTAGTCGCTCGTTCTGCTTGATCTCGCCGTGGTCGTGCGGCTGCCCGCACTGGCGCGTCATCATCTGCTGCTTGACGGGGATCGTGACGATATCCAGCAGGTAGGGGACTACGTCGAAGAGGTGCCATTCTGTGTGGCTGGCCTTGGCGTCGGTGGCGTCTGCTTGCTAAACAGAAACAAAAGAAAAACGTGCATATCGTTGCATTTATCACGTAGGCAACATGTATAATATATGTTGCTATTTTTTCTTGCTACGTATTTTTTTAGGTATCTAGATCGACACCGAGTATGATGATTATTTATTATTAGACGTCTACATGTTATACATTCGTAAACAAGCGACGAAGTTTAAAGGGCGTTTATAGGGCTGGCGAACTTTAGAAAAAATACGAATAACGAACCCTATCGTAGCTGGCGACAACAGCGCCCGGTTTTGATCAAAATTTGATTCAAATATTACGGGTTTTTAAGCCCGTTACCTACTACTTTCCAAAACATAACATCTTCGTAACTTAAATCTAAACAAAATACTCACTTTGACTGCATGACTGTTGTTTGCTCTTGGTGGAACGGGAGGTGGTTTCTGCGCGTGAGATGATCGTGGGACCGTCGCTGACTTGGACGGGACTTCTTTTACCACCTGTTCACAAAAATAAATTTATTACAACTTCCTCCTTTGTATTTTATCAGTACGTACCAATTAGAATCCTAGGCCACTCTAGAACCCTGTTAATCCTGTCATATTGACACCGTGCTTTATTTGATATAGAAGTTAGTTTGACTTTTACTGTGAAAGGGTTCTGCAATATTTATCGCCGTATGGGGATTGGGGCAGATAAATAGCTCTTCATAGATGTACCTTGGACTCCGGCCGGCGTGGTTCGTTCAGACTGACGCAGCTCTGCGTCACGGGCACTATGTACTGCAGCACGTCACGCAGACTCCGTGAGCCGCATAACGCCGCACAAGTGGCTGTCAGTTCTCGAATTTGGGCGGGGGGTACTACTCCATCCTACAATCATATACAAATAGATAAATTATTATAACTGTTGGGATGGTTACGAATGAGAAATAATTCCAATAATCTATATATCAACGCCTAACTACATAATTTACGGATGTATATCTAGATTCCTAAAGATCTTTCTTCGATTTTTAGATCACCTAATATTTTTTGGCATAATGATCATTTGGCCTAATTTAAATGTCCTAATATTGTTTCGCCTAACGCCGTTAAAACTCACTTTTTTAGAAGCGATTCGGATTTGTGTGAGGTCACGGTTCTAACCTAACCTAAACCTACCTTTCTAACAGCGAATCGGTTCTGGGTAATGTCATTTTTGGGGCAAAATTTAAAATCAAATATCGTTATATCAACGCCAAGTGATTTTCGAACAAACGTCATTAGGAATGTAGAGGTAGTCCCATAATTTACAAATTATAGAGAAAAATAAGATTAATTACTGCCTTACCTTCACATAAAATAATAGTGAGCAAAGATGATTCCATTTCAAACTTGGAGTCGGGAAGAAAGCATGGAAGCACGCAGTGATTGTCTCGTGGCACTCTTGTAGTATAGAATTAGTCATCTCCAGGGCAAACTGTACAAAGCATATCCTATGCGTCTTGTTCTTGCCAGGCTTTCGCGGCAGCATCGCACAGGTCGGAGTTTGATCCGTCATTATTGCTTGAATTAAATTTCTCACATCAGCGATGGCGTCAAAATATGACATGTACTCGTGTGAGTTTCTCTTCTTATTGTTTTGTGGATAAATTTCATTGACGTAAGACCTAACTAATCTTAAACATGCTCGAATTATGTAGACTAGTCTTTTTTGATGTTTCATAACAGTTAATTTTTGATAATTGATTGGAATTTGGCCATTTGTATCTAAAACGATTTCTTTAAAAGTGTTCCAGCTCCACTGTAGAAGAGTTATAAGCGAACGGAAGCACGACACAGTGACTTTTCTTGATATGTTTTTGGTTAGAACTATGACGGGGTCGCCGGAGTCGACGTGTCGGACGGGCAGGGAGTGGTCGAGGCTGACGGTGTTGTAGAGCAGGCAGGGGATCTGGCCCGCGTTCACGTCAGTTCCGTTGTTAGACTTTTTGGACGTTTTAAAATGGAATCCTATCTCGTCGTTGATAACCATGGCTTGGCCGGACGAGCCGCAGTCGGAGGAAGGGCCATTGATGCACGCCCACGCGACGTACCACCTGTTAGCCTGAGGAGCAACACAAAAGTATTCAACAGAAACTTTTTCCCAAAAAACCGGCCAAGAGTGTGTCGGGTCATGCTCAGTGTAGGGTTCCGTAGTTTCCCGTATTTTTTTCAAAAACTGTTAATAAGATCAAAATAATTTTCCTAGAAAGTTTTTATAAAGTTCTACTTTTGTGATTTTTTTCATATTTTTTTAAACATATGGTTCAAAGTTAGAGGGGGGGGGGACACTTTTTTTTACTTTAGGAGAGATTATTTCCAAAAATATTAATTTTATTTATTCATTTTTAAATACCTACCCAACAACATATCACACGTTGGGGTTGGAATGAAAAAAAAATCAGTCCCCACTTTACATCATAGGGGGCCCTAACAAAAAAAAAAAAAAACCTTTTCATTTTACCATTTTGTCGACGTGATTGATATACATATTGGACATGGCGAAACTATAAGGGTTCCTAGTTGACTACGGAACCCTAAAAGTGATGTCCAAGTATAATAACACTAGCTTTTTCCCACGGCTTCGCTCGCTTTAGAATGAGATAAAAAGTATCCTATGTCACTCTCCATCCCTTCAACTATCTCCACTTAAAAAATCACGTCAATTCGTCGCTCCGTGTTGCCGTGAAAGACGGACAAACAAACAGACACACACTCTCCCATTTATAATATTAGGGCCACTTGCATCAACCACATTTGACAGACACATCATCGTCACGCAGCAGACGTCTATGAAACTTCCCATACAATAAAATTTAACGAACGGTTTAACGGAGACAGACGGGTTTGGTGCAACCAACCCTTAGTATGGATTATTATTAATAACTAGCTTTTGCCCACGGGTTCGCTCGCGTTAGACAGAGACAAAAAGTAGTACATGTCACTCTCCATCCCTTCAACTGTCTCCACCGAAAAAATCATGTCAATTCGTCTCCGTTTTGCCGTAAAAGACGGACAAACAAAAGAGACACACACTTTCCCATTTATAATATTAGTATGGACAAAGAGGATCGAGTTAATCGAGTATTATAGAGAATGGCTGTCAAAGTAAAATGTCTCATCACAGTGCATAGACTGCCATCTCTCGACACAAGCTTAAAACTTTTGAACCTCAGTTTTGACAATTTGGCCCATATTCTTAGCTTGATATGTTTTAAAATGTCAAATTTTAATATTAGCGCCATCTAGCCGAGCGTACCCCAAAGGTGTATCGCCATCTAGCTCACCGTACCTTTTTCTGTATGGTTTTGGGATACGTTTTTTTCTTAGACTTTATCGGTCTTTACGAAGTTATATAGGTCTTTGGTATGGATGTAGTAGAGTAGGTAGGTACCACTATCGGCACGGGCGCGTCAAAGAGCACGGGAAAGCGGTCCCTGGGCGCGCACTCGTAGACGACCTCCTCGCTCTCGGCCGCCAGCTCGCCGTCGCCCTCCTGGTCGCCGCCCTCGGGCCCGATGTCGAACAGCTTGATTCGCGCCGTGTAGTCGCCCCGCCCGCCGAACAGACCGAAACCGCCTGTAACAAAATAACAACACAAGTGTAACCATAGAGGAATCATCATCATCATAAACTTAAGAGTTAATCTCTTGTCGGTGGAGTATTTTCCAGCTTTTTCTATCCTGTGCCAGCTCTTTGACACTTTGATACGACACGGCCCCTACTTTTTCTTTTATTTGGTCCATGTAGCTGCGTCTGGGCTTTTGTAGACTTCTCTTACGTCCAATCCATCCCTCCAGAATAGTAATAAAAAAGTGGTCGTGTCGCATCAAATGTCCGATCATTTTTCCGCGTCTATTTTCAATCGTTTTCAGGATGGCTCGTCTTTCATTTACTCTTCGTAACACCTCCTCATTCGTAATCTTATCTCTCCAACTAATTCCCTCCATTCGTCTCCAGCACCACATTTCAAACGCTTCCATTCTCTTCCTATCTCTTAGGGTCATTGTCCACGTTTCACATCCATAAAGGGCTATACTCCAGATGTACACCTTGATCAGAAGTTTCTTGTTTTTGCATGACATACGGGATTTCAACAATTGTCTCTTCTGGTTGAAAGCTTTTTTTGCCATAGCAATCCTCGCAACGATGTCTGGTGTGCATCTAGAGTTCTCTGTAATTAAGCTGCCTAAATATTTAAAACTATTTACTTGTTGAATTGGCGTATTGTTGAGAACTATAGTAGGATGACTGCATAGAGGAATAAGGGCCAGTTGAACCAACCACATTAGACAGACAGATCATCGTCACGCAGCAGATTTCTATGGAACTTCTCATACAATACAATTTAACGAACGCTTTAACGGTGCCAGACGGTTTGGTGCAACCGGCCCTAAGGGAAGAGTTGTCTCCATACATCAGTAGGTAAATGCGGGTTATTTGTATGGGCATAGTCAATCACGCGTCAAATAGCGTGAATTATCAGTACCACTACTATACTAGGTGGCAACAGTGTGTCGTCTGCCAAAAATTTAATATTAGTACAGTTTACAACTTATATTACAAGCAGAAGGAATCCAAAACAGAATACTGATTAATACTATTGTAATTTTAGCTAAAAATTGGTGAGCATTAGACTCGTCGTGATATCTATTGAAAATAGCAGTACTGATAATTTACGCTAGTTGACGCGTGATTGTCGCTAGATGTCACTTAACTATGCCTTTACAAATAACTTGCATTTACTGATGTATGGAGTTCTTCCCTTACTTATTCCTCTATGGTGTAACTAATGCTTTATATGTAGAACAGACAAGAGTTAGGAAAGGAGCTCATTCCTTTAACATGATGAATAGCGATCGGGGTTTAGGTTACTATCGGGGATGAATATTATGTCAATAACCGGGTCCCTACAATACAAGCAGTGTCACTAAGCAATTGCCTCACGCAGCAAGCGGCCTATATAAATAAATAAATAAATAAATATTGGGGACACCTTACACAGATCAACTTAGTCCCAAACTAAGCAAGGCTTGTACTATGGGTGCTAAGCGATGATATACATACTTAAATAGATAAATACATACTTATGTACATAGAAAACATCCATGACTCAGGAACAAATATCTGTGCTCATCACACAAATAGATGCCCTTTCCGGGATTCGAACCCAGGACCGCGGCTCAGCAGGCAGGGTCACTACCGACTGAGCCAGACCTGTCGTCAATATAAAAGTGCCGAAAAGGGCCGAAGAATACTCGCCCGGTACGTCACGTGACTCACCTCTCTAAATTGTCTTCCGACTCTGTGAACCCGGCTAATATGTCATTGTTTTACAAAAAGTACCGCAGGATTAATAGCGTTGATATACCTCAATACGTGGTGGTGCGTAAGGACTAAATAATTTAACATACATACCTAAAAGAACGTCAGTGTCACACATGAACCGTATAGCTTCGACCGAGTGGCCCGAGTAGCCCCAACCACCGCCGTGGCTTTCGAAACGATTCACCGTGAGAAAGTCATCCTTCGCAGGAGCAACGGGAGAAGACTCGCTGTCTCTTTTACATTCCACTATGCACGGTCTAAAAAACAAGAAAATGAATTGTGGATCACTTTCATTAAAATCGCATGACTCTTTCTACTACACCATTAGCATAGGGACAATTGCGATAAATACTTGATGTAGAAGGAAAACATGAATACGATACTTACTTGGAATCATGTGCATATGTTAAAGAATCCAAACAGCCCAACAGATGCAGAGCCGCGTGTATTCTAGTAACAGAGCAAGAGAGCGCAGAAGGGATCGCCAACTCCTGGTTCAGTACGGACATATTCGACAATGCCACATTGTCTACCGGCCGGTCATCGTTACTGCAAATCACTTCAAAGTTTTCCAAATTCTTAAAATCTTCTAATCTTTTCATGCTGCCGTGGTTAGGATATTCGATTTCTCCATCATTAGGATAAAGTTCGGAGTCATTGTTGCAACACCTCTGTAGTTTGTGGGAGTCGAAAGCCAAAATGTTGTAGCACTTCATGACCCTCATTTGAGGTTGGTAGCACCAGAGAACATCGTACAGGGGATCGAGGCAGGCCAGAGTGTTCACGAAGTCCACCTGTTCGGAGCCCGTCCACGCGTTGCATGAACCGTCATTCTTGTTTATGGTTATACATTTGAATGTGTGCTCGGGTCTATTCGGCAAAATAACTAAAAAATACAAAAATAATGTATTCAGTGAGATAATATTCAGGGACGTAACATAATTAACGCGATATCGAAAGAAAAGATGAAAAATATGATTAAGTAAGAGCTACTAAATAATTAAGTGCCACAGTGTAAGTGTAATTAAGGCCTAAAAAATGCGATAGGAGGAACGATTCCACGTATGATTTGATAAACGACTTATATTATATATAATGTAAATTATCACCTATGGTATTACTATTGGCCGTTATAGTCGAACTGAAGAGCGTGTCTGTCTTTATAAGCGCCTGCGAGACTTGCACGAAAGTCTGGTCGCCTGAAGCGCTGAGCCACACGGCCTTGCAAGAATGCCTAGGGCCCAAGCGCGGGACGCGGCCCGGAGTGGCGTACCACACCGGACACCGGTCCGTTCGCGCTGGCTCGTCGATGCGTGGCCGTCCTAGGGCGCCTTTCTGTTAGGACAAAATAAGTTTGTACAAGTTGTTCTGATTTAATATTTCATAAGGAAAACGATTATGCGTCTATGAATTGCAATAGTAGAAGCGTTGTACTCGTAAGTGCATTTCAGGCCTTTAGATGTGCTGAACTCTTTCGTAAAGGTTCGTTCTACCGCTGTTCGATTAACAGAGAGCATATCAAACGCCCCGTATGATTTGCCGCGTCTGCACGCGCAGTGTTCCGTTGTATGTCGGAACATCGCTCGCGCCTTCCTGGCTGGCAAGCATGGTCGCGCGATAAATTATAAAGACATCAAGCCGTCATCGCACTATTTGTAAGCGCGATAGGGACGGCCAGATGATGTCTGCCAGGACTGGTTAACCTAAATATCAGCACCACAAGCGTGTCGATACCTGGTAGCTCCCGAAGGTGCACAGCTCGCCGTCCCTGGTGAGCACGGCGGTGTGGTTGCTGCCGGCAGCGATGGCGCTCGCACGCGGTACGCGGACGCGCACGACGCGATGGTGCGCCGATACGTCGCCGGCGCCCAGTTGACCATATTGATTCGAGCCGAACGTCAGCACTTCCCCTGTTATATTAAGTTAGATTTTATATTTTAAATACAATAAGAGCAACCCAATTGCAAACAAGATCAGAAACGCCTAAGATAATATCAATAAGTAAAGTAAAAACTAAAAACGAAATTTTTTATTGTGCGGTCCGAAATGGTGCAGTCCCGTGGACACGGAGACGACGCAGTGACTGCCCGGCATGTTGACGCGTGCCAGCAGTTAGGCAACTCACCTTCAGGCTGCCGTCGCGCTCCGATTCTGACGCCGTGCTGTGGCCTTCGTACTATCCTCAAGGGCAGTCATCTTTACTTACACTGTTAGAGTAGTTCTCATGCACTCACCATGCTCGGTAAGCAGCACAGAGTGGTGCAGCCCCGTGGCCACGGCCACGACGCGGTGCCCGCCGGGCACGTTGACCCGCGCCGGCGGCAAGCAGCTGACCTTCAGGCTGCCGTCGCGCTCCGCTTCTGACGCCGTGCTGTGGCCTTCGTACTGACCGTATCGGCCGTTGTCCTTTTCTACAATCACATACACAATAACAAAGCTTTTTGCTAGTCACCATTTCCAACTATGGTCGATCATGTTTTAAATAAATAATAATTACTGTACTTAGGTACCGTACCGTAGGTAAGGCCTATTATCTATAATTAATAAGTTTAGCACGCCCTCGTGTGTCTAAAGGTCCTACCCAATCCAATATGACGATCGCTTAAAGAAACCGAAACGCTATTGTCTCCGTCCTCCTGCCATATTAGTGCGTTAGGTTCAGTGTCAACGATTGTCTAGGCTAGGCCCCGTTGCATTTACGGCTCAGCCACGACATTGGTCTGTGAGCGCGCATTGGAGCGAGACACAGCGATGGGACTTTTCATTCGCACGTATGGCTGCCGCTCACCGCTGTCGCGCTTAGACCAATGTCGTGGCTGGGCCGTTAGTAGAACGGATCACTGACCACTTCTCGCGTCGGAGCGGGAGGCGTCTTCATCGTCGTCGGCCGGCAGCCGCTCGGCGCACACGCCTTTGTACGTGTCCGCGCAGCGCCGACACACGCCGCACGAACTGCAGCCGCTGTCACCCTCACCACAGCCACATTTCCTTTGAAAACAAATATAACAGTACATTAGCTGCAATCGATCGATTGAAGCTTTGCTCAGGCACTAAAATTCAACTAATTTTATACAAACAATTAATCCTCTGATGCGCCTTCGGCCTACTGGTAAGAGCATACAACATTCAATCGCAGGTAGCGGATTGAATGTTGCATGCTCTTATCGGTTCAGAATGACTCCTTCCCCTTGGAAGGTCAAATGGCAGTCGATTTCGTAATAACTAGTATCTACTTAAAACTCTGTGATTAGTTACCAAGCAAACCCCAGGTTACAAAAAAGTCAAAGTACATCCACCGAAAAACTTTTCCTCCAATGGTTAAAAGTTTAGTAGTTATTCTGCCACAGTAGGTACAAGTATTCTATAGTTAATACTCACTCGCCAGGCACTCTATTTGGAAGTCGCGCGCAGTGGCAGGCGCTTGAAAAACCGGTACATTCTCTGCACAGGAGACACACTCTGCAGTAATCCGTCGCAAATGTGTGCGTCACGCACAAAGGGGGCTCTTTGCTCTGACGGCGTATCGAGAACGACTCTGGCGAATAAAAAATAACCATTAAAGATCGGTATAGGGTTTTCTTAGACAAATCAATAGCCGGGTCCACACAGAGCGATCGAGGCACGTCGCGATGCATTTCCTTGTGCGCGTGCTAAGACGTGCAATGCGTTTTGTTCGGTCAAGCCCGGCTATTCTATGTCGCGCTAACACGAAATAGCGAAAGAAAACAGAATATGAACGTTTGACCACTTGTCTAAGAACCCTGGTCCATGCCTGAATTCCATAGTAATGATGAAATGTAGTAGTAGTAATCACTTTATTGTGTACAACAGTTTATACTTATACAATTTGTAGGAATGTACTTACTCTCCTTAGTGAAGCCAAATTCGCGACCGCATTGGCCTTTGTTGTTGATACCAAAGGTGTAGACTTGGCCGAAGGTAGTCAACGCTACAGCATGAGCTTTTCCTAGTGCCACCTATAAAAGAAAATCGGTTAATTTTTAGCAACTTATAAATTCAAGTAACAATCAAAATTTGCATCTCATTGTTTTGTCCGGCGGTTCACAATGGCTCTGAATTTATGGTATTAATTTATGAGAATAAATTGTCTGGGAGTGCCTATCATAATAGGAGGGCAAACATAAAAAAAAAATAAGCAAATTTAATAGGGTTAAGATTGTAATTATATGAGGAATGTTACGTAAACCTGAAGTGACGAAAACTAAAACAGCTATTATGTTATTATTTCGCATGTGTTGTAATGTTTCACCTGAACAATCCTCTCATGTTTCAGCCCAGTGACGAGCCCTGTGGAGTCGCATTGTTGCGTGTCCTTGCCGAACATCAGCAGCAGTCCTTGTCGCGTGACCAACGCCGTCGAACCGTAGTTACACGCGGCGTAAACTATGAAGTGACCGTCAGCCTGACGAGAAAAGAAACATTATATTTATTTATATTCTGCTATAAGTCAAAACTGGGGCCCAATTACTGAACCTTGACCGCTCAATTTCGTCCAATAATATATCCACTAACAGCTACTTAGATTCTACAATCGAAAACCAATGGTCATATCGAATACTACTACAAATAGAAATAACAAACGCGATGAGAACATCGCGCTCATATTTTAGGAATAGATTTTACCGTTTTCCATATGTATTAATATTAACCCTTTTTCAGGAACCGCCAATATAGAAAGTTTTAAGTAAGGCGAGTCACTTTTTCGAAAAGTGCAATCTAATTTGCATCCTGAATAGCAGCGTAGAACCTGAGCTGACACCTATGTGGTCGATAAATAAAACTATGCCTGGAAAAGGGGTTAAAGTGACGAAGTCGTGCGCTCAAAATTCACAGATATTTGACAAAAGTCCCTTGCGTTTTTAATGAGGATCCATTGGACAAACCTTGATAATTTTCTTAGGCCTCGTAGGTTTCGGCGTTCGGCGATGCTTGCTAGCGTCACCGTCTTCGCCGCGTCGCGCGACCCCCGTGAATAGTGCAGTGCCATTATCCAACACAAGTATCGCGTGCACACCTTCATGACCAACGGCAACCTAAAACATTTTTTTTAATAGAAGTAAATAAGATGTTCCTCCAACGTCGGTAATCGATACATTCGTGCAGAAAAGTAATCGCTTATCACTGGTTGGCGTGTACTGGTCGAGAAAGATTTTCCTTTAACAGTTTTGGATTTAAGTTAATTGAGTTGCTCACAATTATTCTAAGAATCCTGCCAAACAATTAATGTATTCGACTGTACAGTTTTAAGAGATAATTTACGTTTCGCTTCTGTTAATATCAAATCATTGTTCATCTACATACTACAACTATAAACACACCTGAACCACTTTACATTTCTTCACATTAGGAGCGTCGTTCCTTGAGAACAAGGTCTCTTTCATTAATGTCCACCGCCCTATGTGTGGAGATGCGGCTTTGTATCCTAAACTGGTGCTTTTGCCGGTGTAAAAGACCTATAATAAATAAGTGATTGATTGATGGTTGGTTAACATTAAGTTAGGTACCCTATTAAAATACAATACAGAATTCACAACAGGTTCTAATCTCACCTTTCCTGAATTAGTAATTAGTAGCCCAAAGTCCTGTCCCGAGCAAATGCCTACGAGGGGATCATCATCATCGTCATCTAGCTGCATAGCAACGGGCGCGTCCAACTCCAGCGGCCTCCGAGACATGCCGTCTTCGAACGGAGCGCGGCCCAGGGCGAGCGTGCGACGCCGCAGCAGGGGCACGTTAAGCTCCTTGCGTGACGTCAGCGCGACTGGCGCTGCGCCTTCCTCTCGATCCGTTGGGGTGTTTACGTCGTACATCCTAATTGTTAGACTATCCTGTAGGTAAAAAAGGGTTATAAGAAAACTATGTTAGCAAAGTTAAATATAAACAGGCATTAAAAGGTGCGACTTACGAAATTTGTTAGTATAATCAATCCTAGTTGATTTCCGTCAGTAAAGACAGCCGATTTAGGTTCGACGGGAGCGGGTTGACCGGGTTCCAATCTTATCACATTCTTAACTTCAAAGGTATCTTTATCAATTTCAAAAACTTCAGTCTTTTTTCTTCCGATTCTTACATAGAGCTTATTCTGAAAGGATACATAAACATGTCAATCTGTGCTGTGCAAAGCATAATCATGATAATAAGCAGAAAATTTAAGTGTACTTACTTTACAGTAACCTAGCCAGCCGTGCCTATCACTAGCGAAGAAATCTGGTTTGTACAAATACACATGTTGCCTAATGGAACTGCCATAGCCGGAGCCAATTTTTAGGAGTCCTTTGGAAGTAAAGACGTAAAGAAAACATCCGTCAGAAACGAGAGCGCGAACCACTAGTTCGCCCGAGCCCGCTGTCAACTGAGGGGGGATGTCTACGGGGAAACTGGTGACTAGAGATTGGTGTGGAACACCGTAGTTTAACCACTGGTTACGGGACGGAGGACCTAAGATTACAGAATGGACGCTGCGCTGAAGTGTTATCAAATTTGCTGGCACCTGCAAGTAAAAATGTATGTGGTGTTTGAAGTCATTCAGACTTTGACCTCATGACTCATGAGATCAAGATATGAGTGATACATTATTAGCCATGTCTGTAGAGATTTGTTTGACGGGTGTTTATCCAGCACATCATAAACTATACTACTTTAGCTAAGTTTATGCTAAGTTTTTTTTTACCTGACCATTACAATGTTAATGACCAATAAAATCGAGCGACGACGATCATCAGTTTAAATATGCATACATAAATATCAGATAAAATTATAGTACTAACTTAGACTAAAATTACCAAATCTACAATCTATTAACTATGTGGCTATGGGGCAGGAACTACTAGTATGTCTCCACAAGACCACCTCCATGTCTCCACCATAATTTATAAATATTTTTTTTCATCATACATCTAGTCTTTAGATTCCTTATGGTCTCTATGATGCTTAAGTAATTATACATTTATGTTTGCCAGCTCCCCGGCTATTAAGTTTTCCTATTTTCCATTTACCTGTAGATATTGTTCCGAAAGTGAAGGAGAGGACATTATAAGAGAAGCTACTGCATTCAATATTAATTCTGCTTCGCCTCTAGCTACTGACAAGGCTATGAGGCAGGAACTACTTAATGCTGTCAGAGTTGTTGGGGTATCTGTACGTCCCAGAGGACTAGTGTCACTCGAAACTTCCACCAGCATTGCATGTAAGTTTGATATTATCTGTAATAAAATGAATGAAAAAATTTTGATACTGTCCATTTAGATAAGATAATATACTACATTAAATTATTTTGATAATTGTACCTCTGTTGGTTCTTGCGCCAGCTCTTCAGGCGCGTGGCCTTGCAGAACATCAAGTAATGCTCGCAAGGCATGCTCACAAAAGTGGGCATCTGTGAACCGAGCTTGTGATATTAATGAAAACACTGTGCGTAAACCTATACCTGTGATCTGTAACAATATATGTAAAATGCTTATTGGCATCAAGATGATGATGGGAAAATAAATATTAGTTACTCTTTCTATATAAAACCAACAAAGAGCATGTCAACAATGTTATATCTTAAATTAAATACTTTCTTTAGCAAAAAAATTACTCTCAATCAATCAATCAATCAATCAATCAAAATATTCTTTATTCAAATAGGCTTACAATAAGCACTTTTAAATTGTCAACAATGTACAATATTCATCTTATTCTAAATGTCAGAGCAATTTATTGGTGCAATAAACAATATTGTTTTAAAACTACATTGAATTAATAAAATGATATCAATCTAAATCTCTTTATTGCACACACCACTAATAAAAAACAACTAGCTTTAGGTAGCAGTGTTTAATAAATATATTTGCAAAACATGAAGTCCATGTGTGGATGATGGTAGTGCCTTTAACACCCCTTACAAAATTGTCATGCAAGATGTTTCTTTTCCACTTAGACTGTATATTGAACAGTAACAAGCAAGTTATCTTGACTGATCAACTTATCAAATGCAACCAGATTTGTTAAACATAAACTCCATTATAAAACTACCTTTGGTAACTTGGCAATCGGAAGTTGTGTGGAAAGGTCATCATTGTCACTGTCATCAGAAAAATCTGATACCAAACCATGAAGACTCTTCCAGCGAGTAAGCACCGATCTACGGACAGTTGCATACACTGCAAACTGGGAAGGGTTTCCCAGCAGTGCAGGCGCAAAACAGACGGCAAGCGCATTGGTAGCTTTCAGTCTTTTCAGCTTTTCCTTTTTTCCAAACTTTTTTTGGCCTTTTTTGTCAGGTTTCCTGCAAATAATATTAAATTATAACTGTATACTTTCGTACTTGGATGTCTGACTAATTTCCTTTATGGGTTGCGATTCAGAAATGAGTTTTGAGTAACTTATAAGTTGTTACAGGTTTTAGATTGTAATCAAAATAAGGTTTTGTAAAATATACAGTAATACCATGCTTAACGCGAGCGTGATGCGTTCCAAGGAAAATCGCGTAATACGAATTTCGCGTATATCGGGGTCACTTGAATAAGGTACCAAATTTAAAATCAAACCGAAAAAAGTTTATATTTTACTTGAAAAATGACAATCAAATACCTTGTTTGAAGAAACTTTAACATTTTACATTTAAAAAACAATAATAGGGTGCTATTTTTTTATTAAAAAAACAATCTAATGTTTTCTGAGTGGCGTTTTGCTTCCGATCCATCAAAATTTAAAAATCGCGTTATAGCGAATCCGCGCTAAATGGGGTCGCTTAAAGCCGGGTATTACTGTACTCATAAATTTAATAACATCATTAGCCTTAGTATGTCCATAATACTAACCTAGTGCCACTCCAGCATAGTGTCCTAAAGTATTTTTTATAGTTTTCAGGTATCATGCATGTTAGCTCTGGCACTTGGATCCGTGAAGCCATGGTGACTTAGTGCGTATTTTGGCCACTACATTATTCTGCTATAGTATTGGTGTCAGGAGCTGAAAATATATCATTATATTATATTACACAAAACATATAATGTAACACACCAATCAATGCCACCTTTTAATTACTTTTACCACTTTTCTCATAAAAACCAGTAGTTATTTAATTTACAAAATTATTTTTTCATATTTTCAACTAGGCTACTAGGAAGTAGGATACTGTGGGAGCATAATATTACTTTGCTATCTCTAACGAAAATTAAAAAGCTTTGCATAGAACATGCTGCTTGTTTTAAAGAAAAATCAGAAGTACGTTAATTAATCAAGTAAGAAACACAAAGAGAGAGTACGTTTATATAAATCGCCGCGGCAATATTACTTACAACATACACATAATAATAATATATCAAAGATTACAGCAGTCGCAATCGCAAATGCGCATCGCAAAAATTGCAATTTATTATAAATTTACGACGTAACGCTTACAGAAACATATTATATTAAGTATTGTATTGGTTTTTCAACACGGCAGTTTTAACCTGCTAGTAACATAAAAACTGTGTATAAAAATAAACTCCTTGTCGGTGTCTAAACTAACCAATTTTATCATAAAATATTAATTAGTACCTGGTAATGCTTTTGCCGCATTATTTTTGTTTCATTGTAGTTAACTTAATATTTCAAACTCGGTGATCTAAGTAAAGTTTGTAATAATGTCAAAAAATCAATAAACACACGGCGCTAGTGATGCGGACACGTTAAAAAAAACCGGTAAAGTAAGCTACTGATTGCGTTGAGTATAAGGGTAGGCTCCTACGGGCAACTTTGTTGCCGGCATCTTTTTTTTCTAGTCTATGGGCTAGTATGAAAGTGCGCAGACGTAACTTTTTGTATAACGATATTTTTAAAAGATATTTAGAAATATTTAATATTCCTTTATTACAAGAAATTTTTAAACAGTAACCCTATACTGTCGACCCTTTCAAATTGATTGTGATACAAGTATTAAAAGGAGCTGTTTAATTAAGCTATTACTTTGTATACAATAAAATTTCATTCTTTGCTCCCCGGCCAACAACATCCCATGACCCTAACCGAGTCTTTTCTTTAGCTATGGCATTTACTTAGGAGTGTGCATCCAGTTTTCGTCACCGATTAGTACCGGGGGTCATCAAGTGTCCCCCACCTGTCTGGTCTATTACCGGGATGCCATACCTTATTCTTTTTAAATGACCTCCATAGTGGTTGGGTGCCCGGGGTCATGGGGGGTCATGCCCCCCTGGAGCCTAGGTTGGCCATACAAATAGACCATGTGACCCCTCCCCCTGGACACGAATCTGGAACCGACCTTGTGCCGTTCTTCTATTCTTAGTTCCTCAGGGCTCAAAGTGGTAGACCCCTTTCGTCAGTATAGGTTCCGCTTTTCCTCAGATATGAGTGCGTGTGTGCGTGCGTGCGTGCATGCGTGCGTACGAGTGAGAGAGAGAGAGACAGAGAGTTAAGCCTCAAATCTTTTGTTAAACATGTCTGGGATGGAAGAGATCGCTTAAAGCGATAATACCGCCTGTTACTACCTTCATTTTTTATTGTAAATCTGTTACATATTTTTAAATCTAATCTACATCTTTGTTGTTCAATAAAGATTGTTCTGTTTAAGATTTGACTCAATATCAATACTTCACTGACGTTAAATTCACACAATATAATCAATAAAATACGAAAACTATAGTACCAACAACGTTGATGTTGTACCACCGTGATGTTGTACTCTTGTTCCGTGTTGGTAGAGTTAAAAAAATTGGTTAATTTCTTCTATTTTTTCGAGCTTTTTGTCAAGCTGTATAACAACTGGGCTTAAACAAAACCAAACATTAAACTAGAAACAGCGTCCTCTAGTGGTATAGACTATAACTACCAACCTAGATTTAAAATCGGTTTTTTGCGAAAAAATCATCAGTTAGTTACAACCCTATCGCCGCGCCATTGTGGTGGTGGTTGGTGTTCATTCAGTTTGTCATTATGCCCTGCTTGTGTGTATTTTATTAATTTTAAGGGTATTCATGAATATTTTTACTAGAAATGTTTTAGTGGGAAATAATAACAGTGACAATAATGCGTGCCGATCCTTTTATACCAGACTAATATACATCTTTGAGTCACCACGGTAAGTTGAAATTAATGGCTGAGGTTATTTGTTGTGACATAGGTAGTTATAACGTATATGTCTAATAATTTGTCATCAACGACTACAAAATTAACTAAAATTATGAAGATTATGTGTTCTACTAGTAGTTTTTTGAATTGGCTACAAATTCCATTACATTAATTGTATATGGTCTAGCTGTAAACATCGTTTATTGTCTATACAAAATAGCCATAACGATGTCGTTTTTGAGCGTTGATCGTGTATGACAAAGAAACATAAAATCCTGAATATTATAATACAACTTGCGCCGGAAATCCGTTAATCATCTCTCATAGTATATGTTTAGCCTACTACCACAGTAAATATATAATCTACCTATTGTCTCAATGTTTTTTTTATAATAAGTCATTATTTGCATTCTTAATAAATTTAATAATATATTGTATATTGCATAATTTATAACTATTACATGTAGTGTATTTGTCAAATATTACCAGTTTGTGTTCAATTTTATCTTTTTAAATTATAACAGTCCAGATTTTCTTTGTAAGTCACTCATTAGTGCCACCCACAGTGCTCTTTAGCCTTAGGGCTCATCTAAGCCTAAGTAAGGTCATTGTGAGATTATAGTGATAATTATAAGGAAAATAAACGAAGACCTTCTAAAAGTGTGGTGGTACAGTAACAAACAACAGTACTTCATTTGGGACCCTGTCAAATGATATCCTATTCAACAGGATTCGGTGATCAAAAAGGTTGTGAACCGCTGATGTAAATGTATACCATTTATACAGACACATGTAATAAATACTATAATATACTAGGACATTAGGAGAATCGTAAAATCGATAAAAAATATCTATTACTATGACAAAATGCATGGATATTATGCCCTAGCTGATTTCATATCATGGCACAGGAATTTGAAAAAAAAGTATAAATATAATAGCCAAAACCATACCAATATTTAGGGTTTTTGTGTCAGTTTCCATTTCCATCCACTAACTCCTGTTTTGACCAGCTGCAGAATATCAAATAATTTACAAATTTCATTTTTATGTATATATTTTTTAGACAAGAATTACAGTAAGTGTAGCAAAGAAAGTTTATATTCTAATGAAAGAAAAGTAGCACACAATATAATATATTATTATGTTATAATGATAACCACACATCAGAAAATCTATTTCAATGACATTCATTTACTGAATTGAATTGGCAATCCAATTTCACCAAATGTATGTAAGCATTATATATACAATAAAATCTACATATATGATATATAATAGAAGAAACCGACTGACTGACATATCAACACACAGCCGAAACCACTGGTCCTAGAGATTCCAAATTTGGCATGTAGGTTTCTTATAAGGTGTAGAGGAACACTTGGAAAAGATTTTTCAAAATTCACATCCTAAGGGGGTGAAATGGGGGACAAAGTTTAACTTTTGAACAAGGTTACTTTTGGTATGCGCGGGTGAAGCGGTGAGAACCATTTCATTTGTCTAAAGTAGGTAAGTAAAATGATGTATATAGATAAACATGGGGTATAATTTTGACACCACTATTATTATGTATGTGATTGATATCAATAAAATAATTATGTTTTAAATATGATTGACTGGCAAAACTATAGATTAACATATTATTTATTTAGAACAGTGTGATCACTGTGTTAGTTTGTGTCCACTTCATCTAGTTTTTGTCCAACAAATATAGGATTAAAATTTTAATATGCTTCTTGCGAAATACATTTTTTATCTAAGTAAAGTGGTCCGTCGAGAATGAGCTACGAGAGGCTGGCAGGTTGAGCTGGAGTGAGGACATAAGGGTCGCTGAATCAGAAAAGGTTGCATGTGGCTTTACAACCACTCTGCCCTGTAGGGTGTCTTATACAAAACAAAAAAGGAACTGCAATAAGCGCAGCAAAAAAGATTAATATTTAAATTAGCACTAAAACCTTATAAATAATAACATTGTTCTGGTTCTGCAAGGCAATCAGTGAGGAGCAGCAATGGAGGCAGGTGCGCGCGCGCTCGATGTACTCCCACTGCTGCACGAGCGCGTGGCGGCGCTGTCCGGCGGCCGCGACCGCCGCGGGGGGCCCATCATATGGTTCCCGGCCAACCCACGCCGCGACCGCATCGCGCCTGATGACTACCGCCGACTCTTGCATTACCTCATCAGCATACCTAGGTATGTCCCTTGCTTAGTCTCCGCGGGGGGCGCATCGTATGGTTCCCGGCCAACCCACGCCGCGACCGCATCGCGCCTGATGACTACCGCCGACTCTTGCATTACCTCATCAGCATACCTAGGTATGTCCCTTGCTTAGTCTCCGCGGGGGGCGCATCGTATGGTTCCCGGCCAACCCACGCCGCGACCGCATCGCGCCTGATGACTACCGCCGACTCTTGCATTACCTCATCAGCATACCTAGGTATGTCCCTTGCTTAGTCTCCGCGGGGGGCGCATCGTATGGTTCCCGGCCAACCCACGCCGCGACCGCATCGCGCCTGATGACTACCGCCGACTCTTGAATTACCTCATCAGCATACCTAGGTATGTTCCTTTATGTTTTTTTGACTTCTTTGTCTCTGCGCGAGATCATCATATGGTACCCGGACAACCCGTTTGCGATCGCGTCGCGCCTGATGACTGCCGTCGACTGTTGCATTACTTGATCAGCATACCTAGGTATGTTCCATTTTATTGTTGTCACTTGTTTTGTGACGAGGATATTTCATTTCCGACGTATATTTAAAAACAAATGTTATAGATTTCACTACTATGGCTAATGAATAATGCTAGTTGTGGTCTTATGATTGTAACAAATCTATAACAGCTATATATAGTTAGAGCCCATTAAAAAGCATTCTGAATGTATCACGAAAAATTTACTAAAGTATCTGACAAACAGAATCAGAAAATAATTTCAAGTTCAGTATTCTATTAAAACATATTATAATTGGGTTTTAAATGGTTATACTGAGTTTTTATTGAGCAAAACCATGTGCATCAGCTTTTTCTTACTGTCAATAAACCTAATTGTTTTAATGCCCACAGACAAATTCATAGCCCCTATATACGAAGTAGGTACTTTCAATAACGAGCTGATGTCTAATTGGTCATATCCTCAGCCACTGGCGTCGAACAATGGCTTATTGCATTCGGAGACTGCTTCGCCCGTAATTCGATACTTCATTGTTAAAGGCTTTCCTGTAGAAAATGTTCATTGCATCATGCAGTACAGCTTTAATAACTGACTTCTCTTTGTACAAGGACTAGTAATTGTTACAATGAGCGACACACATTCTATGTTTTTTCATTAAGAATTTCATTGTTACGAGA
This sequence comes from Leguminivora glycinivorella, assembly GCF_023078275.1. NCBI lineage: Eukaryota > Metazoa > Arthropoda > Insecta > Lepidoptera > Tortricidae > Leguminivora > Leguminivora glycinivorella. The sequence continues at coordinate 32,188,027 of NC_062998.1, forward strand.
CCTTTTAACTAAGCTCTTGACGCTCTTCTAATGTGGGCTGTGTATACAAAACTATATCATATTCGTTACATTATTGTGAAACAGGGCTTTACAAAGGAATACTTGTGTTGATGTGTACAGACGTAGTGCGAAAAGATTTGCCTTCGTATTGTTACGGAAACGTACGAACGTGTCATGCTATTTCAGTCAGTCTCAGTACAAGATGTACTGACATTGACTGGACTAGCATGACACGAACGTTTCCGGAAAAATACGAAGGTAACCCTTTTCGCACTACATATGTAGTTCATGATCCCGACGTCGTAAAATTTGTCGGAAAAGTTCATGATTGTTATTTTACTTCTGTTTTATACTCAGACTTTGAGACAAACTGAAATGATAAAACACTTTCATATGTTTCCTTAAAAATATGTTGGCAAAGGATTATGCAGTAAACTGATAACTGAGAATTTAAAAGTGACTTGTTCCATTATTAAAAATATGACAGTAACATATAATTGTAATAATAACAAAAGTATAACATTTTTATGTGTTTTATTTTTTAGTGATGCGGTGCGGTCACATGGCTTCACAATCCTTATTGATATGAGAGGTTCTGCGTGGGCTGCGATCAAACCCATTCTTAAAGTTCTCCAAGAGCACTTCTCTTCATCCGTCCATCAAGCACTCGTAGTTAAACCTGATAATTTTTGGCAAAAACAACGTACTACTATAGGAGCTCACAAGTATAAATTTGAGGTAAAGTTTGTCAGTTGTTAATGTTTAAAGAAATTTGACTGTCATGTTTGACTTGTGTATTGAATATACATTTTATATTTTTACAGGCAGCTGTTATTAGTTTAGAAGCACTTCCTAAAGTCGTAGATAGCTCACAATTAACACCTGATCTAGATGGTACCCTTCAATACGACCACGCGCAGTGGATAGATCTGAGATTAGTAAGTACATATTTACTCTTGCATTACACGTTGTATTTTATCATACGAATATCTGCAGTTTATAAATCATTACATACATTTTATTATGTGCTAAATATTGTAAAATTTTATTTGTAGGCACTAGAAGAGCTGATGTGGCAGGCTGGCGAGCTCCTAGATAGACTTGATGATTTGCAAGAAGATGTCGCTAGGGCAGATTTTGCGGATGACGTCACGGGCGCTCGCCGGGCCATAGACGCACATGCAGACATTAACAAACGATTGGCCAAGGTTCCTGTGGACGAACTTGAAGCACAAGGTCACTATTTCCGTCACATATTAAATGGACAATTACATATTTTACTTAATCTTAAATAGTTGATTTTAGTGTATTGTTCTGGAAACCACAACAGAACAAGGGTCTGTCTACGTAATCAATTGTCTGTAACGGTCGATTGCCTCAAAAACGAGTTGATTAAGTAGGCGAATAAATCGTGGTTGTTTATATAACTTCGGATTCAGTTCGCGTACCATCGTCGGTCATTGTATTTCATAACTTCAGTAAGACATCGTATTTATCAGTGCAGTGTCGCGTGATGGCACCGAAAACATGTGTTTTGACTGTCTGTGGTTTTTCGAGGAGGACGGTAGCAATGACGGTAAAACAATAGTTTAGTAGCTGTATGTTCCTCTGTGAAAGTGCCAGATAATTGGGGATTTCAAGATGGAACTTAAATGTAATATTAAAATAATGCATGTGTGATTGTGCAAATTGCAGCTACATTTACAAAAACTAGTGCCTGTGCTGATTCTTGCATTATTTTGAGTGGATTTCGGCACTTGAATTTAAAAACGGGAAAGTCCTAAGATTAGGTGTGGAATTTCATTGAACCACCATGTTTATTGAAACACTTTAAATTTAATTTAATTTATTATTTTATTGCGAACAGGCGAACGAGTCCTGCAGCGCCTGGAGGCAGCGGACGCGGCGTGCTCCGAGGCGAGCGGCAGCGGCGGCGAGGCGGCCGCCTTCCACTGCGGCTCGCCCGGCGCCGTGCGCGCGCAGCTCACCGCCGTGCGCTCCGCACACGCGCACGCGCACAAGCTCTGGCAGCACAAGAAAATGCAGCTCGACCAGTGCTTTCAACTGAGACTGTTTGAACAGGATTGCGAAAAGATGCTCGAGTGGATCGTCAATCACAGGACGGCTTTTCTCGCTACGTATGTTGAAATCGGTCGGTCATGCGCGGCCGCGAAGAGACTTCAAGAAGAACATGCCAGGTATGTAAATTTCCAGTAAAAAAGTGTCTCAGATAAACAGAGTAAAAAATCGTTTGATTGATATTGATCGTGATGTGTTTAGATTCGCCGCGGCTTGCACGGGCGGCGGGCGGCCGAGCGTGGCGCGAGTCACGACGGCGGCGCGCCGGCTCGCGGACAAGCGCCATTACGCCGAGGCCCAGATTACGGGGCTTGCACACCGTCTGGAGCGCGCCTACAAACAACTTTCAGCTGGTAACATTCTCATTTATTTATTTTCGCATACTCTTTTCAACTGCGAATACTAAATACTATCTGTACGGTGACAGGTGTCATCATTATTAACAAAAATAAATCTGCTAACTTACGCTAAGCATACAAAAATGATATAGAGCCTGTATTTTGATAACAGGTTAGTGAAGGCAGCTATCAAATCCCACTTATGGGTTTTCTTTTTGGATAGCGTTTTTTGACTTAGTAGCCCAATCCATCCATATCCATCCATACTAATATTATAAATGCGAAAGTAACTCTGTCTGTCTGTCTGTCTGTCTGTCTGTTACGCTTTCCCGCTTAAACCACGCAACCGATTTTGATGAAATTTGGAACAGACAATCTTTAGACCCTGAGACAGAACATAGGCTACTTTTTATTTCGAAAAAAAGGGATGAAGGGGTTGAAAAAGAGGTTGAAAGTTTGTATGGGATTTCTTAATTTTAAAAGATAAAACCATGAAACTTTATATTTTAGCACTTGATAAGAAATCATTGAACATCTTGATAACGGATAGGGATAGGGATAGGGATAGGAATAGGGATTGGGATAGGGATAGGGATAGCGATAGCGATACGGATACGGATAATATGGGTATCGTTAGAGGGATACGGGTAATCGGTCGGCGGTCTCTTACAATCAATGTGCTCTAAGACGATCGTTGTTTGCTTGCTTGAAGATTACGTTTGCGATAAGTATAAGCAAAATGTAAAACAATTTAAGGGATAATAGAAAAAAGTACTTTTTACCCACCGATCATAGTGTCGAAATACGGGCTATGTGGGATGTTTATAAAGGTTTCCCCAGCGTATATAGAATTACCTACGCTGTGGTCGATGTGTAATATTTCTACAATCATTGCAAGCAAAAGTATTATGTGCAATCGAAATAATCGCAGATAAATATACCTACAGAGAAACCTAAGGATCCAAATGAAAATCTTAATGAATACTTTTATTACGCGGGCGAAGCCGCGGGTAAAAGCTAGTGTTATGAATAAAATAATCAATAACTACAACAAATTTCATACAACCTTGATTCATTGGTTTAAGAGACTGACAGTTACCTACTTGCGAATTTGTAATAATAAGGTGCCAGTTGCATCAATCACAGTTAACAAACACATCAAAGTCACTCAGCAGACGTCTATCGAAGTTCCTATACAATAAAAATTTGCAGACGCTTTGGTGCGACCAACCTTACGTAGGTATGCAGTTGGTCCAGCTTGTGGTACGAGGGCGACACTGAAAGTTTATAGAACTGGCCACTTGCAAAGGATATAATTAAAAATTAAGTTTACATTTTAAAAATAGAACTCTTTGCCAATATAAGTGTGTGTGCATTTCATTCATTTATCATTTGTTTTACGATTTGGCGGCGAAATCAAAATTGTATGTTTCACTTTAGTATGCATTTCACGAGATAAAAATTTAAGGATTTTCTATGACTTTCGATGTCATTTAAGTCAACTAAAGAGTTGTAATTGACTGCGTTTGCCTTTCACAGTGAAGCCCCATCTCGTGGCACTGCTTAGAACTGGTTTAATAAATTTAAACGTGGTCGCACTAATTTCACCGATGAGCAGCGTGAGGGACGGCCTTTTACGGCGATGTCTGAAAATAACATCAGTTTTGTGAGGCGTATGATAGAAACTGACAAAAGAGTGACCTGCCAGCATATTTCGACGACCTTAGGAATCGGTATGAGTCAAGTGCACAAAATCCTCCATGGACATTTAGTACTCAGAAGGCTTTGTGCCCACAGAACTATATTTAGATAGAAGAAACAAGTTCATCTATTTGTATAGGGGCCGAGCGTGTCAAATTTTGTACTGAAGTTGTTTCTTGCCCGTAATTTTAAATATGTCTCAGGCTCTTGATTGTTCATAATTTTTGTGTTGTTGCAATTGAATATCACGTAATGAGGCATTTTTTATGTTTTGATTGACTTCAACTTACAAAAATTGACGCCCGAAAGCTGCAAGCTGCGATTAAAGACGGACAACTCAGTGGATTTCACTGAGTTCATTTGACACGCTAAGTAGATACGTTTGCTTGATCTATGGTATATATGACATCTGTGTTTGTGCCCGTTGGATACCTCATAATTTGACAGACACAAAAATGACCCCTAAAGATGAGTGGGCAAAGTGTTTTTCTCAGTGGTTCCATCGGATGCAGCGATGTATTGACGTGAAGAAACACTATTTTAAAAAGATATAATAAAACCAATAACTCGCTAGTTTGCTTGGTTTCTGATTTTCTAAGAACTTTCTTTTTATTTGTACAGGTCTGGAAGAGCGATCAGCAGTGCTGTCACTGTCAGTAGTGTTCCACCACAAGGCGGAGGCGTACGCGTCGGCAGTGGGCGGGTGGGGCGCGCAGTGCGCCGTGGCGCTGCAGCTGGCCACGGGGCAGGCGGGCGGCGCGCCGTGCGCCGACCCGCGCGCGCTCGAGCAGCACGCCCAGAGGCACCGGCAGCTGTATGAGCACATGTGCCAGGCTTATACTGAGGTAATGCTCTGCTTGTTATTTGCATACGTCGTTATCGCGGCTGCAATAACAAATCGGATAAAGAGCACATAAAACAGAATGTAGAAACTACTGGTAGAAACAGACATATTATGCCTACAGCTACTAAGCATCTCAGAAGCTCTTGTACATATGGAAAGTTCTCGCTAAAAATGGTCTATAAAAATTGACGGAATGTTTAAAAAAAACATAACTAACATTTATGACGGATTTTAGCTAGCATTTTTAAAATCACTCGGCAATAATTATTTTGTGGTCAAATAGGAAAAGTGACTAAGCACTAAGCAGTTTGCATTGCGACTGCATAGTTAATATGAATTGATACCCAAATCAAGTACAGAGAGGTTGGGTATTAGAAATTAGAAATAACTAATGTTGATAAATTTTAAACGTCTACTAGTTAATAAATGTTCTTCAAAATAAGTTTTGCGTCTGTTTTTGCTTGTTTTTCATAATCTTTCTGTATTGACAATTCGTTTTTGTCCCCACGATAATGACGTTATAACCATAAGAGCGATCAGTGCTGTCACTGTCAGTGGTATTCCACCACACAACGGAAGCCTACATGTCGGCAGACAGTTAAAGCTCACAGTGTGTGCAGTGGCGCTGTTGCCAACCCCATGTCTCAATAAGTATTAGTTGCCAGTAGAAAAAAAAACATGCTATTAAAAATCATTTTATATGCCCATAACTTATTACTAGAACAAGAAATCTTTCAGCGTATTGTAATAAATAAATAAACGAACATGTTTATTTCTGTCTTTGTTTGCTCCAACTATCACCTTAGGTACCCATTGTTTAATTAAAGTACTTACAGGTTGATTCACGAAAGCTGGCACGAATGGAATGATCGAAACTTTTATTGTGTAATGTAACTAATGTATCTGCATCGGTATAATATAGTCGTAACTGTCAAGAGCCACTATTGTATTGGTTTAAGTGTGACACATAGATATTTTTATTCAGTCATTCTTTCCATTCGTGCCAGTTCTAGTGAATTTACCTGTAGGATGTCCTTTCGTCTGTAGATTAGGCAAAAATTTACAACAGGATTAAAGTTAGGTATAAACCAATGTAATGTTTATTTTGTAACAGGTCCATTCAACAAGCAAGAAACTGCTGTACCAGTTGGATCATTTAGTTCAAGTGTGCCATCAAACTGATCCCGCTGATATGGTAATTATTACATTTTTGTTGTTTTACATTTAAAAAAATTCTTTTTTAGGACACTTTCACAAAAATACTAGTATTATATGTATTATACACATTTAATAGTATAATACAGTAGTAACACGATGATGACCGAGTGAAATTGTATGTGACTATACCTTATATTTATACTAAAGTCAATTCTTTTTTTATTTTATTTAATACAGAGTGACGGCACTGTAAGCACAGCGGGAAGCAGTAGCGGCGACCCAGCCGCCGACTACAGTTCGGGCGCCAACCACGTCCTAGCGGTCATACACCAGATCCTCGGGCACCACCGGGCCCTCGAGGCGCGGTACCACCAGGCCCGGCTCAAACTGCACCAGAGACTAGCGCTCTTACTCTACAAAGAAGACTGCCGACAAGTGTTGGACTGGCTCGCCAACCATGGCGAAGTGTTCCTACAGAAGAACACGGGTATAGGAAGAAATCTCCATAAAGCTAGAGTATATCAAAAATCTCATGAACACTTCGAAAATGTTGCACAAGTAAGTAATCATAACATAATCATTGATTTAAATTTAAATACTATCAAAACATAATAAAATCAACCATAAGTTGATCAATTTTTATGGTCACTTGTTTTGAAGTTTAAATTTAAGTTCTGCTTGCAACTCCGTATGCGTAGAATTATTAATTTCATTTTCCAGCTACGTAGTAAATTCCACATTCCTTTTGAGACATTATTTTCAAGACAAGAATCTTGCGGGGGTAAAAACCTTCCACCTATCTATACATCAATTTCATTTACTATTAGGAAGCTTTGGTGCATTCTAAAATATGCCTCTTGGAAAAGACTCACTTCTCAATTATGTGGATGTGATGCAAACAGACCTACTAAAACTATATTAACATGCAATCTACTCCTACAGAACACATACACAAACGCGGACAAGCTCCTAGCGGCGGCCGAGGAGCTGGCTCGGTCCGGCGAGTGCGACCCCGAGGAGGTGCTGGGCGTAGCGCGTGAGCTCGAAGCGCACGTGGCCGCGTTCGCGGCGCGCGTCGACCGCCGCCGCCGCCGGCTCGACCTGGCTGTGCTGCTATACACGCACGAGAAGGAGGTATGTAAACTGTCCACACATAGGGTAAGCAGCAAAACGAGGCGATTTCCGGCGCGGCAAACTGCCAATGCAGACATGTTCCGACTGGGGAAGCGCACGCGTTTGTTCTCGGCCGGGGCACGTCCACATTTTCCGTTTGCCGCGCGAAGAAAATACGCCGGAACGCAGCTTGCTCTGTGCGCACCCGACTAGTAAATCTTAGTATCATTGTGTTATGTGCAGAGTAAGGAGTATGATTACGTTAAACGCTTATGTGTTTATGCAGCTCGTGCAATGGCTGGAGACGGTCCGTAGCGGCGGCGGCATGTGCGCCGCGGACGACAGCCCCGAGGCAGCGCGGCGCGCGCTCGAACAGTGTGCGCAGCACCGCGCCGCCAGCCTCGACGCCTGTGCTGCCACCATCGCGCAGGGCGAGGCGTTGCTGCAGGATCTCAGGTAACATTTATTAATACAGCTAGTGCAGGAGGCGGACAGCAGCCCTCAGGGCACGCGGCGCATCCTCGTGCAGTGCGAGTGTAAGGCCTGAGTGAACGCTTATATTGTGTGTGCAACGTGGCGAGATGTGCGGCGTGCATGTCAAACGATTGAAGCTCATACAAGTGTCCTGAGTCGACGCTGCATAGATATAGCCCGCCCTCCCGCAAGCCCCGCCGAACGCTCTGCACCGAGTGTCCACTCGGGCCTTATACCGAGGCATTGTTGTAGGATCTCAGGTAACGTTTGTTAACGGAGTTAATGCTCGTCCATTGGCGGCGGCAGCATCGGTCGACAGCCCCCAGGCAGCGAGGCGCGTGTTAGCAAATAAATAGGGACCGGAATTTGAAATTTGTCTTTGGGGGCTAAAATTTATTGAAAAGCCCGTCCTGTTCATCATTGATTGATATAAGTCGATTGTTCTTCATTAATTTCTTTTTCAATAGGGAATATTTTTTCATCGGATTAAGAACATTTTAAATATCGAGTAGTTTTTAATCAGTTTACCGACAAGTGTTTGTTTTTCTTCAGATACACTAACCGAATTGATGAATGACTAATAAGATCGATACATGTTTAAAAAGCGGTGCTCCCTCCCTTACATATATCAAAAGACGCACGCAAAATCCGGAGTTCCGGACCCTAAAAATAAACAAAGCGGAGAACGAGGGGACGCTCACACTGTATTTTTATATCGGAGTAAATGTTTGTAGGCTTTAAAAGTCTCCTTATATCCTCGTAAGACCCAGGCCGAATTTTACTACAATTTGGAACTTTATTTGTATACGAGTCCAAATGCGAAATATAATTACTACTTGTTCAAGTACTTCTGTACATACGAGGAGCCTATTATAATTTGAAGCGGTGATTTTAATTGTGACTGGGCGGTTTACGTATAATCGCTTCGTATGACCATGGTCTTAAAATATGATAATCAGTGATCGTATATTACTATTATATTATACTCTTTATTTACTTTGCTTCTTAGATTAGATTAGGCTATTTTATAATAAGTATGATTATAAAAGTAAAACCACATACAAAACAATACAAAATATATAAACACATTATAAAAAACCTAACCTAGGGTGCCGCCAGCAGCGGGGCAGGGCCCAAGCTGCCGGTGGTTAGGGCTGCAGAGAGAGGAACCGTCGGACTATACGCGCCGTGTCCAAGATCACCGCCTTCTGCATCTGGTCCTTGATCCAGCCACCTAGCGAGAGTCTCTTAAGATGTTGGTCGAGACTCGAATACTTATTATTACCTACATTGGATTTGCGTTTATTTTTCGACTAGTTACTTGTAACCTCATTGTTTATGAGCTTTGGTAGTTGCTTACCATCAGGCGTTCCGTCTGATCATTTGTCTACTATGACATAAGAAAAATTATCACAGGCCGCACGGCATATCCATATCACTGTCTCTACTTGTTATCCCGCGGTGTGGCATCCAAATCCCCGATCACTGATGATAATCATTAATATTAATTAATATTATATTTAATAGTCCTTACTAGAACTAATAGTTAAGCCTTTCAATATCGGAATATGTGTTTTTTATCTAGTTAAAATTATTAGCGCAGCGCCTTTGAATCACAAAATGCTGCCTCTTAATTCTTACCTACATTAACAAACACCGTGCCAGCCGACATTGAATGTATTAGTATGAGGTCGTGTACTGAATGGGCCGCGAATCTATGTACAGTTGCCCCTGTCTATGTACAGTTGTACAAATTGTACATGTACGAGAGAAATAAATTAGTTCTCTTTGATTTGGAGTATCTAAAGACGCAGGATGTCAGCTATGTACTGATATGAATACATTGTTTTATAAATGATCGTACGTCATAACTCATATTATTCGGGGCTCGACGTATACTTACATAATTCGTAAAATGTGTCGCTTAACTTCAAAACTGGGTGAATCCATTCTGCTATAAGGTTGATTATCTTTCAGATCATATGATATTTTCCATATATTCAACCTTAAAGCAGAATGGATTTACCCTGGTTTGAAGTTAAGCGACACAAATGCTGTTAGAACTGTCCTTTAACATGTTTATTTAATTTCATTTATTTCGTTGTAAAGGTCATGTCAAGATGTTATCTTCTATCTTCTATCTATATATATAAAAATGAAATGCGTTTGTTAGTTACCTATAAACTCGAGAACGGCTGGACCGATTTACGTAATTTTGGTATTGAAATGTTTGTATTAGACCGCAGAAGGTTTAGGCAGTGTAAAAACACGTAAATATTGTGATGATAATTAGAAAACAGTGATTCTTTTTTCCCATACAAATTGTTCCTACCTGACAACTGGACAATGACGTGACGTTAATGACAGGTGCGTTCCAAACTTACATTAATGACGGATGCGTTCCAAACGCATTGTGATTTTATTAATTTATCTTGGCAAAATAATGTGAAAATTAGTAATTATTTCGTTAAAGAAATAAGAAATAATACTAAATCGGAACGCACACGTCTGTTACAGCTATTTTGAGTAGTCTATAAAGTTGTCATTGTCAAATTGCTTGCCAGATTTATAAATTTCTCTAATAGCTGTAACAGACGGCTAGATTTGGTTCGGGCCGGACCGGTCGGATTTGGTCCGCGTGCTCTACAGACGGCCGGATATGGTTCGGAGCGAATTAAATCCGCTGTCCGACTCGAACCAAATCTGACAGTTTGTTACAGCTATTAATTTTATACTTCACAAAAGTAGTGATGAACCGGTACCATCGCAAATAAATAGTTACATTCGCTCCGTGCAAAACTTAGGCGAAGGAAACCGAAACGATCACAATCCTCAAGATCTCTACACACATGGCGATCGGTTGCTCGATTAGAGTGAGATAGAGCGATAGAGTGAGGCAATACATGTTTGTCCTTCTCTACCTATTGCTCCATCTCACTCTAATCGTGCAACAAGTAGTTGATTAGGTGGATGTCACACTGGCTCCGATTCGCATCGCACAACCGGAGCCAGTGTATCATCCACCTTAATATGTAGCGGCCAGGTAATGCGGCTAAAAAATATTGCTTGAAATGAAATGAATGAGAATGAGCTGTCAAAACAAAAAAAATCTGTTATGGCCGCTGTACACATGTGGCCAACGGTTCCGCCAACCCTTGGTGGAACCCCTTGGCCAAGATAAGAGTCGCTGTTTACACATTGGTGAACCAATCACTTGGCATTGGCTCTTCATGAAAGATGGACGTGGAATGGAAAAGGCTATTTAATTCTAGAACATTTACGTTGTCAGCAAAATTTGATTAAAAAATAATAACCCCGTAGTAAAATTAAATTATTTGAAATATTAACAATTTTTTGAATATTCTGATAAGCACATTTATCTTTTTTAGGCAATACATTAAAAATTTGCAAGGTTATTTTATTTCCTAAAATCAACACTATTATTGGCATAGATAAACTTATTATTTTCGTAAATATTTCACTACTGTCCTTTCTGACGGCTGACGACAAACTGAATGAAGCGCCAACGTGTAAACGCAGTTGGCCATTGGCGCCAAGATCCTTTGATGTGTGGACAAAAAACCGACACCAATCGGTTGGCCGGCCAGCGCAAGCGCCAACTGCCAACTTACGGCCAAGTAGCCCTCTACACGCTTGGCCAAGGGGGTTGGTGGAACCGTTGGCCATATGTGTACAGCGGCCATTAGACGTTGTCAACTGTTATTGCTGTGATTTGTGTTTTGAGATAAAATAAAAATAGTATATTTTTGTAGTTGGAATAAACTAGCGTAAATGGTGTATTTTAAATGAATGGTAAAAAACCTCCAAATTGATTTCAAAAGCAAATTAAAGTATTACAGTTAGTAACTAAAACAACGCAATAACCGGATGATTGCCACAAGAGGAAAAAGGTAAGTCATCTTATCTCTTCAATAGGTATGTGCATAGCCGGGCACCGTTAATCAAATATTTAACTTCGATAATCGTTAATCCGTTACTAAAAAAGTTAACTTCGTTAATCGTTAATGCGATACATTTCAACAAATTTAACGTAAGTTAAAGTAAATCGATAATCCGTTAACGCGTGACAAAAAAATATTTTTACTGTAGGTATATATTTAGTTGTATCAGTAATCCACTATAATGTATTATATTACTGTAAAAGCCCGAATTACAGCAAGCCTATTGAACTCTAGGCTACATGTGGAAGGCAGTGATTGCCTGAGCTACTGCCAAGAACTGTGTCAGGAGAGCTGCAAGATCACAGCAGGCGGAAGCCGGGTAGAAGCTAGGGAAGAGAATGTGGTCTTAAATTGGGCTCGAATTTGCTGCCCTGTCACTAGAACCACAGTATAATCTAGAACAGTTGCCATGGTAAAACTTAGGATTCATCGAATCAACGTTGGTAAAAGCGAACCCATGTGAACAACAATTCTTTAGGTAATATTTGGGCTTTTGGCGATCAAAATCGGTAAAAGCTGGGATTTACCGGTTAAATCCTAGGATTTTCCGTACTTCGGACTTTTACAGTAGCGTGTTTTTCGCGGCGCTGCCCTGCTAAATTAACGATTAATGGACTCGGAGAAATTTAACGGAAGTTAACGAGTCCGTTAACATTTTTTAGAGTTAACTTAAAAGTTAATCCGTTAATCGAAATGTTAACTTCGTTAATTAACGATTAACGGATTAACGAGTTAATGCCCAGCTATGGGTATGTGTATATTAAATAGGTACGCTATAATGTAATTAATGATGTAGCTACTTAATTGTTTCAAGTAAAAATGGTCACTTCTTTGCCTTGCCCCATGTTTTGCGCCTCCAAGTATAAGGCGATACGAAGTACGCCGGGCAGCTAGTAATATTATAAATGTCAGTCCATGACGCCCTGCTAGGGCACACAACATACTTACAACTAGTTAAAAACAAAATATAACAAAATACATTTAAAATTGCATAATGAATTAAATTAAATAAATTAGAATATTATATCAAATTATCCAGTCTAACTATTGGTTGAGAATAAATACCTACCTACCTAAATATATCAATTTTCGCAGTTAAATCGTTATACATTATAAATTGTGATCATTAAGAAAATCTTTTACAGAGTAGTAACATTTATTAATTAATAGTTTTTTTAGCTTATTTTTAAATACCACATGTCGGGGTTCTTGTTTAAGGTGGCTCGCTTTCCATACAAAAAACATCTACCATTTATTTAGTCACCGCACACTACAACTAAATAAAAATATGCGCATACATCTACTATACATTATCCGTCGTCGCGGTAGTGAATGAAATACATTGTTTCATACAGAAATCATGGACAAATCCATGTGAATTTTTTATTAATTTGACGTAAATGTGCGTGCCAAATTTTGTGTACAGACACAGAGCCGTCATATTTCGCGCATTTTTAATTGACATTGTCATCAGTGACACTTGGCTCTTGACAAGTAATTATTAAAGATATTGGTTTAGTTAACTCAAGCAGACTCAGAAATAATGACGCATTTTGTCAATAAAGATACATATCGTATATTTCGGCACTGCTAATGTAAATCAAAATGGCGTCTTGGTCAAATGCACCGATTATGAAGCAGGTGATTCTGAGTTCCATCCCGCAGTTTTTTTTAATCATTTGAACTTTTTTTGGATTTTTTTTTATATATTTTTTAAATGGAATATTTGACTATTACGATATTGCTTTCCTATTTTTTATTTTCATACAAAAATACAATACAATCCTTTATTATGCCTTTGTTGATAAAATAAAATATTACACGTCTGGTATAATACATTATACATAGGTCAAAGTGTGGGCATAGTATTAGTAATGTATTGCATTTACTGAGCTGGTTGACCTATGTTATTGTTGTGTGAATGTTTTTCTTCAACAACTAAATGGTTATATACAAGAATATGGGTAGCTTTTGCACATTGTAATTTTTCCTCAGTCACCCGTTGACCACGAACGCTGTAAAAGTGTTCGAAACATCGGGATGAATTTTAAACTCATTATACGCGATTTAATCCGTTTTCATAGTTTTTAGGGTTCCGTAGTCAACTAGGAACCCTTATGGTTTCGCCATGTCTGTCTGTCCGTCCGTCCGTCCGTCCGTCCGTCCGTCCGTCCGTCCGTCCGTCCGTCCGTCCGTCCGTCCGCGGATAATCTCAGTAAGAGCTACACGAGCTTATTCCACCGTCCCCATTCTACCATCGGACTCTTAGACGCACGGCAGGTCTCCATCCTTACTTGGTGGATATTCCACGAATCCGCACGAAGCGCTTTGCTTCTTCTTTTCTTATGCGCACTGCCAAGGAGTGGAATTCCTTGCCGGCGGCTATATTTCCGAGCTCATATAACCCGGCAACCTTCAAATCAAGAGTGAACAGGCATCTTCTGGGCGAGCTCACTCCATCGTAGGCCACGTCTTTGCCTTTGGCTAGTCTGTGGTCAAGAGTAAGCCCATTTATAATAAAAAAAAAAAAAAAACCGTTAGCACTAGAAAGCTGAAATTTGGTACCAATATGTATATCAATCACGCCAACAAAGTGCAAGAATAAAAAATGGAAAAAAAATGTTTTATTAGGGTACCCCCCCCCCCCCCCCCTACATGTAAAGTGGGGGCTGATATATTTTTTCATTTCAACCCCAACGTGTGATATATTGTTGGATAGGTATTTAAAAATGAATAAGGGTTTACTAAAATCGTTTTTTGATAATATTAATATTTTCGGAAATAATCGCTCCTAAAGGAAAAAAAAGTGCGTTCCCCCCCCCTCTAACTTTTGAACCATATGTTTAAAAAATATGAAAAAAATCACAAAAGTAGAACTTTATAAACACTTTCTAGGAAAATTGTTTTGAACTTAATAGGTTTTGTAGTTTTTGAGAAAAATACGGAAAACTACGGAACCCTATACTGAGCGTGGCCTGACACGCTCTTGGCCGGTTTTTATTTCATGAGTAACTATCGCGGTAACTGAAGACAATATTAACTAAATGGTTACAAATAATAATGATCATCAATATAATCTGGTCCAGGCAGGCAATTATGGTCACGCGATAAATGATAAAACATCTGGCCGTCCCTATAATCGCACTTACTAATAGTGCGACAGGGACGGCCTGATATTTTATCGTCTATCGCGCGACCATGCTTCCGTGCGTGCTGTACTAGCTTTAGCCCGCGGCTTCGCTTGCGTTAGAAAGAGACAAAAGTAGCATATGTCACTCTCCATCCCTTCAACTATCTCCACTTAAAAAACATGTCAATCCGTCGCTCCGTTTGGCCATGAAAGACGGACAAACAAACAAACACACATTATCTTTGGTGAAACAACGAATTATTCCACTTCAGATTATAGAGTAACCAGCTTTTCCCATTTATAATAAACTAGCTTTTGACCGCGGCTTCGGTCGCGTAAGAAAGAGACAAAAAGTAGCCTATGTCACTCTCCATCCCTTCAACTAAATCCCCTTAAATAATCACGTCAATTCGTCGCTCCGGTTTTGCCGTGAAAGACGGACAAACAAACAGACACACACCCTTTCCCATTTGTAATATTAGTATGGATTTGACATTATTATTTATATTTAAATAATTATATATGTATAGCCCAATTTCGTCGGTAACAGCGTGTTATGTAATGGCGTCGTTGGGGAACAATCGTCTGTCACGCCGTGAAGGTGCGTTCGATTCTCAGGATTCTATAAACTTTTTGAATTTTTTTGGATATAAATTTCGTTTTTTTTATTGACCGAGCAAGAATGGAGAGCCGAAGGTATCAATTTTATCTTAGAGAACATATTGATTTTTTTATTGTCATTTTGATTTTCTATTTATTAAGTTGAGATATAAAACACAACTTTTAATACCCTCGCTAAATATAATATTTTATCGAAATCACTCCTTAGATAAAAAAAGTCTACTTGAGTTTTTAAAGCATTACGTTACTCAGTTAACTATTGCATTTTCATTTACTAATTTAAGATTTCATAAGCGATTTGAATACCCTTGCTCCATCCAAAATAAACAATTAGAAAAAAAAATCATTCGGATCGTAGTTTAGAAACTAAAATTTATCTATACTTTTTGGAATTTTTTAAAATATCAGATTAGGATAATTATGTTAGAAATTCTGAGTTCGACGAACCCAAAAATTATTACCATGTAATAGGTTTTTAATCTTTTTTGTGGAAAACGCTCAGTAACTACTGTACGAGTACATTTATGTATAATAATAAAACAAAAAATAGTGTCACATAGTGTTGTGTTCCTGCCGGTGAGTAAGGCTGCCAGAGCTCAACGAGGGTGCGGGGTGCTGACGACGGGAGGACTTACGGAACTAATTTGTTCCGTGTATTGTCCTTTGAGTCGTCGGCAACCCAAACCCTCCTTTGAACTTGTACACTCCTTTTTGCTGTGCATACGCAGCAAAGGGGAGTGTACAAGTTTCTAATGGGGCGGCAACGCGCATACGACACTCTTCGAGTTGCAGGCGTCCATAGGTTACGGTGACCGCTTTCCATCAGGCGGACCGTATGCTTGTTTGCCACCGACGTAGTATTAAAAAAAAAAAAAGAGAAAAAGTCCTGGATTCGAACCCAGTACTTCCATGCAAATCATGCGATGGCACGTATTTACCGCAAGGCTATTTAAACAAGCTGTCGCCGCGTGAAATTATCGACTAGAAGGAATACAAAAACACTGTTTGTATGTGTGAGTGGTACTTAAAAATAGTGTAAAATAGTAAATTTATTTACATTAAGGGGATTAACGTTACAATGAGAAGTTGAATGTTTGTTGTAATACGTCAATTTTAATATTAAATGTTCGCGAAGCATAATTGAAAGTATATAAATGCCTGTACGACTCCACAAAAAAAATAAGACTGGTAATTTGCAGATTAACGCCATCTAACGCAGCCTAAGCTTCGGGTAACCTAGGTGAGCCACCTTAATTTCATTTGGGATCTTATTCATAATAATGATACAATTGTAGTGTGGGCTATTTTTATACATTTGTAATTTACATTTCGGGACCAGTAGTTTGTTTCTGTACTGCTCTCTAGTTCTCTGCTTATCTTGTTTTACTTCGAATAAGTGGGGATTTTCGAGGACAAAGAGAGCACATTGCAGTATGCAAATAGAAGGCAATGTTAATAGTTCATACTGGACAAAATATGGACTACAACTATTTGGAAAACGCACATTTGCCAGGACGCGAATACACTTTTTTTGCATTACAAATAGTTGTTTGACTTCGGTGCAACCACCCCACAGCACTACATCGTAGCATAGACATGAGTAGGCATTTGCATAGTATGCAGATAATGCACATTCAAAATTTGTATTTGACTTTACTACATGAAGTGCATATAGAAATCTTGACATTTTACTTTTGATTTGTTGAATATGTGCTTTCCAATTTACTCCGGAGTTTAAATGAACGTACCTCGGAAATAATACTTGCTCGGAAGCATAAGAAACATTTATTACGGTTCAGGTGGCGCCACACATTTGGTTGACTCTCGGTTTGATGTCCCTAATATTAATATTAGATACATATAATTTAAAGGATATGGGTCAAATTGTCAAAACTGGTTCAAATGTTGAGAGGTGGCAGTCACATTTTACTTTGACAGTCATTCTCTATACAATACTCGATTCACCTTCACTAGGAGTATATACATAATTATGTATGTCAAAACAGGGAACGTTGAATGAACGCTGTTTTAATGAACTTCAGGCTTCATTTCTCATTTTTCTATATTGTAGAAAATAGCAAAAAATAAAGAGTTCTAGTCCGTTGAAATTGTATACTTTTAATGAACCGCAGGGTTATTGTCTGCAGCCGACCCACCCGAGCGCATTCGTGCACCTTTTGTTTTACAGCGGCAGTGGGAAAATAACTATGCTTCCCGATCTCATTCTTTTCTCGCCAAGTTCAGACCCATTTTTATTATGCACGGTTTTTGTACAAAAATTGTTGTAATAATTTTGATTCTATAATAGTAATTATAAACTGAAAATAAAGCGATCAAGCCCAGTGGTGGCGGCTGACGTGTTGGTGGACCGCTACACCGTCCCGACCGCCCCACTATAATAGTAGTAGTACCTCCTTAAAATTGCATTGAAGATTTTACACTTACACACACGAGCAATAAACAAATGTTTTCAATGATTGATTACAAACATTGACAGGAAATAATTTGATACCCTGTTTTGTTTAACTTTGTGTCATTATTGCACGTAAATAACTGTATACTAGTCTTGAAGAGTCGAAATATTTCAGCTTTACCGTTCGTGACATTGTTAACATAATTATATGTTATTTTCGGTCGCAAATCTCCATTCAATATAGAAAGTATGATGGATGATTAATGACAAAAATTAGCAAAACGCATTAAAATTTGAATATTCTATAATGTCCCCAGTGTCACTAAGACTTTTTAACAATTTTATTTTATGTGCAAGAAAGTTGTCCTTAACGGGTGAACGCTACTGGCAATTATTCGAAACCTATTTAAGATGCCCATACAGACTCATCGTGAATTACCTCTGGTAAAAAGCTTAGTAATTCGTTGGTAAAACATGCATTCCGTGTCATTATTTGAAATTTAGATGAGCTGGTTTTCATTGCGTTTAGTGTGCATGATTAGTCGCTGTTAAATACATTTCTCTGTTATAAAACGAGCAAAATTCATTTCCATCTCTGCAAAGTAATGCAGCAGTTTCGAGTGAGACACAACAGAGTTAGTGCCGACGGGCTATTGCCGCGTGTCCTACTTTCTCGTAGACTGTAGATGGGGTAGTGCATGGACAGTGCGATTTTCCGCAGAAAACTATCACAATAGATCACTTCTCCGCAGTTGCTCGTATTGTGCTAACAATCTCGCATAGGAAAGTGGGGACTGCTGATAAGTTGTTCTTACATTCGAGTGTCCTCTTTAGTAGCTTTTATACTGCATATCTACATTTAGAATGAATGTTACAAAATAAATTGTTTGCCTATTATATGCTTGTTTCGTGTATTTGAAAACGGTGTTGCAGATAAGTTAGCTGGCAATTATATAACTTCTAATGTAAAATTGTGGGAGGTGAAGTGGCGCCCGTCGCTTTGACTGAGCCTTGATCCCATTCAATAATCACATCGCGTATGTTTAGTTGGAATTTTACGTTGCCAGAGCATTTATCTTATATTCTAATTGTTATATTATGTTACGTAATGTATGGATGCCTTTCACCAAATTTATGTCAGGACATGCTGCTTAAAATTACAGACATAGAATTAAACATATTTGTCAACTCCAGCCTTGAATAAATAGCTTTGCTAAAGTAGTAGTGATATTTTAAATGAAATAAACCTTTCCGGTCCTCGTGACTTACGAGAGTGCATTTTCCTCGAGTATTGCAGTTTCGTCTAAACCTCAATTAATATAAAAACGAATCCTTATAAGGTCTAAGAACTCGTCAGGTTTCCGCTGCGTACTCGTTGTCTCTTGCTCAACGCGAGAAAAACTTGCCCACGCGCTGGCCGGACCGCGGGCCGGGCCGGGCGGCCGAGCAAAATTGCCGATAAGTGCATATTTGAAATCTTTTAAACGTGAATAAATATAACCTGGATCCTATTAAGATCCTGCATGTCAGTTAACTCAGATAAGTCCGATGTACCTACTGTTGACATGTAAATGTTAATAACTACTATTCGCATTAAATACCTCTACGTAAATACAATTTTTAAAATGCTAATTTGTAAAGCAATTTTTAAACGACTTTTTGGTTCTAATTTTTGTAGGTTCATCACCTAAGGCAAAAAAAATTGTGAAATCTACTTTTCTTCTATCCAAGGATCTTGCCAGTCAGCTTGACGAAAATGTTACTTATGCAAATTCTAGTCGTTTGTAATTAATTAAATATTAAATAATTCAATTGCTTCTTGATACTCTTATTATGATAATTATTGTGAGAAGTCCTTACGGGCACTAAGACAGATTTTTTTTTATGCTACAGTTCCATTTTTATGAAACAGCCACTGGTTATAAATCGATCTCCGATCTATAAGCGTCGTGTAATTAGCCCGTTTGAACTTGTTTTCCGTAACAGGAAAGAAGTTGACAAGCGAGCTCCTGTGGGAGCATCATTTTGTTTTTGTGTGGTCGGAATGTTTGCACATATGTACTACACATGTAATAGGTTTTCATTATTATAATTATATGTTTATCTGGTATAATATTTTGTTAACCTTCTTTTAAATCATGTGTGCGTGATATATTGCTGAGTACCTACGTGATTTGATTTACTATGGGGTTAGCAGGTTAGTAGCCTGATATCACTCTCCAGTCTCTCCATCCCTTCAATTATGTTCATTTAAAAAAATCACGTCAATCCGTTTTGCCGTGGAAAACGGATAAAGAAACAGACACACACACTATCCCATTCATAATTTTAGTATGGATGGTATTATTCATAATAAGCAGTAAGTACATAATATGATTGTCTCATAATTATTAGCTTTAAATAATAATTTCAAATATAATTACTGTTGAATATTATGTAAATATGAAATAACAACAATCGATAAAAGCTAGCTACACTTATTTTCACATTTTATTAAGCAGCACATAGTTTTCCTTGCACTTGTTTCGGTCGAGTAGATCGTCGCGTCGCGTGCTCGCCTCCCGAGCGGCTCCCAGTCCGCGCGCGGCGAACACCGCGGAGAGACGCGCATCCGCGAACGCGATCGGTCCCAGTGGCCCACTTATCATTCGTCACTTGGCGCCAAACTTAATTCGATCAAGTTAACATTCACTCTATTATACCTAGGCTTTCCCGTGAGCATTTACATTGTATTAAAGTGCATTGCTGTCTTTGCCATATTTTTTCACCAATGTGATTGATGTATGTTTTTGCGATATAATGATTACTAGTAACAATAAATTGTAAAAGTTACGGTATATTTTTATGAGCAGGATATGAAATATAATTACTGTAGTTTTACTCGCAGATTACTAGTAATGTGGATTAATATTTTTTAACGATCAGATAATCCGTTACATCAATATCATAAAAATTTGACGTCTTCGGAAACTGAGTTTATACGCGATCGTTTATGAATAATCGAGATTATAAAAAAAATGCTATAACTTTTTCATCTATATGTTTTTTTATGTTGTCGTGTCCATTAATACTCTGGTCACTAGCAATGGAAGCTTATTTATAAATGAATAAATCGGGATATGGACATTTTTTTTGCTTAATTATTATTGAGAAAACTGGCATAATGTGAATGTTTGCTGGTGACTTTCGAGGAAATGTAATATAATATAACCCCCTTTTAGAGGTGTGATGAAATAATATTAAAATATTTTTCCCCTCACTAGCTCGGAAACACGTGTTTTGTCCTTTAATACGAACGGGTAAAAACGCATTTTATCCACTAGTGGGTAAAGTAATTTGACCTTGAATAAAGTCAAATTAACTGCTTTAAAATTGATAAAAGTAGGTGAATCTAGTAATAAAGATGATTTACCACTTGTGGAACTACTGGAAGCAGTGATAAACGCATTTTTTGCGTTGTAGTTTCCTCGCTATAGTGAGGGGAAAAGTTTTGTGTTACACTCGGGTGCAAATGTATTTTACTTCTCGTGTGTTAAAAAACTCGCAAGTTCAGGATTTTATTCTCAAAGCACTCGCTTCGCTCGTGGTTCAACTATAGAATCCATTCACTTGCTCGTTTTTCAATTCCACACTCGGCGTTAAAATACAACTTTGCCCCCTTGTATAACAAATAACTATTAATATCCTTAAGGACCTATTTACACGGTGCATCTTTCATTATTTGATTAGTGTGAGGATTGTATGTAACCTCAAAAATCCGCAACATCTAAAGTCACATGCGAGTTCGTGCGTCGTTTAAATGAGCCCTAAGTTCGGTTGCTTGTCAGAATTAGCAGAGTTCCCTGGAAACTTAAAGGCAGGTGCTGCTTAGTTAATTTAGGGTTTATTCTTACTTTTATCCTGTCCGCTATTCGTCCACTTGTAAGGTGACGCCAATACTTTGTGATGTACCCAGAAACAATATCTTCTTGTCCTATTATTTTACTTCATTCTCTTAAAATTATGTATACACAAGGTATTGTGTTTGTACACAGTATTGTATTTTTATGCGGCTGTGTGAATCATAAGGCCAGGCGGTGTTTTTCTACTTACACTCAAGTTGTTTTTATATGCAAAGTACATACCTATATCCTTGCTCAATTATTTATGTCTAAACTTAATATTATCTAACAAATTGTAATAGTTGACATGTTATTGTTTAATAAAATATGTGGCGTGCAAAATAGTACATTTCGTTATAAGTGCGAGAAGTATGTCAAGAATGACATTCTCGCACGTGTGACGAACGACGTTTTTTAATACAGTTGCGAAAAACACTACTACAACGAAATAAAAGAATCCGAACTCCGAATTTTCGCATTGACATTGACGCAGTATATTTGACAATTCAAAGGCGTATTTTTGAAGCTTTTAAACTTGCGGGCATATTTTCGATTTTGCTATTCATCCACCATAATTTATTTCATTGGGTACCATAAAAACATAAACATTTACGATTTGGGACGATTGTTCAATGTATACTAATATTTTAATTTAATCGACCCATTTATGCCTCGATATATTGCAAATAACATTAAATAATTATGACAAATCGCGTAACATATTAAGGTTTTTGAACGTGCTTGCATTAAGAGACAACTCTTTTGACAGAAGACGCGTTTCGTTCCATTCTGTTTACACGACTCATTGTGACCTATTTTTTCAAAATATAAACCATTTTATAAATTATGTATAATATGACTAAAAGTAAACAATACATAGGAAACATCAATGTTTTAAATATGCCTTAATAGTATGTTTATAGTTTTATTCCGTCTTAGTAAACTAGACTAATATTAAAACAACTCGGTAAGTAGTCGTAAAATGGAACGTATACTTTTTACGTACTAGTGCGTAAAAACCAACTTCTCGCACGCTAAACAGTCAAAAAACGGGCACTTTTTGAGCAACTGTATTAAAAAATATGTATAAGGTAAAAGCACAAACTGGCAGACGCTAGATAATACATCATTTAATAGATCTCTCTCTTATTTATATAAACACTTACGGATCTGAATCAGACAAATCAAAATTATATTGTATCCCTTTCTCACAAATACAGAATTCAATATTATAAGTAAAGACGGACGATTATTAGTTAATTATGGCTTGTAATGCGTTTATGAATAAAGCTGTAAATAACTTTCGGAAACATAATTCCAAACGCCAGCCGGCTTACAGTTATTGATTTTTATCTGTGAAAATGATTAGATGATAGGGCGTGAATGAGGTCGGGAAGTTGCCAACAATGGGCGATGGGTCTGGCGAACGATTTAAATTGTCTCACAATCGGCGCTTCCGTCGTGCCGGCGACGGAGGACGCGACCAGAGCCCGGGTTCCGTTCTCGCCCCCACGGCTTACAATCATAAGTATCCTCTTGACCAACTCGATTGATATGCACTTGAGACAGTTTGTCCCTTGTTCGTTATATTCTAACCTATAGCATGGACTGAAAAGAGCTGTCTTTTCTCCCTCAGCTTTCTTTAACAGTTATTTTCTAATTTTACTTCATTGATTTCATGTCAATTTGTAAAGTTTTAGTCCTTTTTGTAGAAGCTTGAATATTAACATTGACTTCTTCTTCTTTATTTTTTTCTTCGTTCTTATTTATTGACGACCGGTCTGGCGTGGTCGGTAGTGACCCTGCCTGCTAAGCCGCGATCCTGGGTTCGAATCCCGGTAAGGGCATTTATTTGTGTGATGAGCACAGATATTTGTTCCTGAGTCATGGATGTTTTCTATGTACAGATGTAGTGCGAAAAGGGTTTCCTTCGGAAACGTTCGTATTTGTCATGCTAGTTCAGTCAATGTCAGTACATCTTGTATTGACACTGACTGAAATAGCATGACACGTTCGTACGTTTCCGTAACAATTCGAAGGCAAATCTTTTCGCACTACATCTGTAGGTAAGTATTTATATATTATATATATTATGTCGTTGTCTGAGTACTCACAACACAAGCCTTCGTGAGCTTACCGTGGGATCCAGTCAATCTGTGTAAGAATGTCCTATAATATTTAGTATTCATAAACGTTTCTGTATCAAGCCGAAGTTCGTTTGTCCCTTTCTATCACACCAATACGTAATATTTATTTATTTAGTAATTAATCAAATTTTCATGTACATTCAGCAACTAAGTATTTTTCATCACACTCTTAGGGTCAGTTTCATCAACCACAGTTGACAGACACGTCATCGTCATGCAGCAGATGTCTATGGAACTTCCCATACAATAAAATTTAACGAACGCTTTAACGGTGACAGACAGTTTGATGCAACCGGCCCTTACACTAACTGTGCTAACAGGCGGAGCGGGAGCTATAGAAAAACCGCTCTCCCAAAGAAAATGTGACATTTCTAGTACCGTACTTTTTTATATCTATTTATATATTATTTACATTGTGAG
The DNA here is from genome assembly GCF_023078275.1 of Leguminivora glycinivorella. Taxonomy (NCBI): domain Eukaryota; kingdom Metazoa; phylum Arthropoda; class Insecta; order Lepidoptera; family Tortricidae; genus Leguminivora; species Leguminivora glycinivorella. Next base: position 32,212,308 of record NC_062998.1, read on the forward strand.
TGCGATGAAAAACATTGTGTGTATCTCGGGGCATAAGAATATTTCAAACTTGAGTCCTCTCGTTTGCAATATTTAACTTCCGGCCCACGTTGTACAGTGTACATTGCCCTTAGTTCCTTACTCGTATCCAGCACGTACAACGTACAATACGCCTATGTGGATTGTATTATATTACCCTAGTGAAATACAGTAGTACATTTTATTACAGTTGAAATACTTTTACACTACCGCGTAAGGCTACACGTAAATACAGAGCACGCTTTATTTAATTGATGATTACCAATGCGGAACTATTGTCTCGTTCGTAATTATCGTATTTACCGGTTCTTAGCGTGGAGAAAGCAAGCTTGATAATGTCTATTGTCATCGCTGGGGAAATCGTGGATGCAATATTTTCATTTTATCGATATACATTAAATTACTTTTTAGAAACTGATGATAGTGATTATGTATTTTTACGTTATGGTATAATTTTATGCATGTTTTGTGTGCCTTGCGATTGCTATTGCGAAGCCTTAAAATACCTACAAAAAAGTATCTGTTCAAAAAATATAATTAAATCACTGTAAACAATTTCAGACTAAATCCAAAACGGCAGACGCTGACGTCTATAATTCATATGAAATAAGTTCACTGTTTCTTTACCAATTCCTGAAAATGATACGATTTATACACAGCTTTCAAATAATTGATACCGAGGCAAATACATTCGTCATCAGATGAATTGTAACCGATAACTGGTAAATATGAAGACCACGAATATTTCTTGACAATCCTGACGCTTTGGGTTCTTTATCAGTTTTATCACCTTGGAGGAGAACTTTTGAGGTTCACCCATGCAAAACTAACCAAAAGCAAACAACATTTGGACCGAACATTAAATACGTCAAAATGTTGTTGCTACTTACCTACTGTCTGCTCCTATGTACCTCTTGAAACAATGATCGCATGTCTGAAAGAGGATAGATAAAGAAGATAGGCTCTCAAGTAAATAATTCATTCGTAGTTTCGTAGAAAGTGGACAGTTCATCTGAGCTCGCTATGTTTCCACGCGTTGTACGTGAGCGGCGAGCGTCGTGCCTAATGTCAACGGATACCGTTCTCTTCGCACACTCATGTGTAACGATAACTATCAGTCTCTTCTCAGACACTAATTAAACTGCCTTGTCCGAAAGGCATAAAGTCCTGCGAACTTGCTTTTGGAAGTTAACCGGGACTTGTTCGTGACTGTCAGATGCCAGATTTCTACTTAAGTTATGACTTCTATTCTGTGCATGTACGATTTAATCCTAGCTCCCCGACTAGCGATACGCACAGTTTAATTGTTGTATACAGTACTACAGTTGCAGTTTACTTTCTACTAGAGAAGTTTGGGGAGATTCTTTAAGTTATAGGTACTAGTATAATTAGACATTCATGGTTTGTCACGAGTGGCACAACATTGATAATTATTAAATATTGAAGTAAATTAAGGAAAGTCACAGATCTCAAGGAATTCTAGGCAATATGTGACATACATGTATCTGAGGGTTAATTATTACGTAGAACTTTTTCTAGAAAAAACTAGAGATTAGTCTAATTATACATTCTATACGGACGACCGGTCCAGATGTTCATAGGTTCGAATCCCGCTAACGCTATTTATTTGTGTGATGAGCACAGATAATTATTATGTATTATATGTAGGTATTTGCCTTTAATTGTGTTCGATTATCGATAGCAGCCATGTCTTTAAGTTATTTTATATAATAGGAACTGGTCGGTTTTACAACTTCCGACGGTGTATAACACTAAAATTTTAATTAAGTATTTTATTAGTTATTACTGTTATTAGAGAGCCAAACTCTAAATAGTATTTCTTTAAAGTTACAACTGTTACAATCGACTTCATTTGTCATGAATTTGGCACCGTACCAATTTGAATTAAAATCTGATGCCCTTGCGCGGTATTGACGTAACGCACAATGCATTTTAAATGCAAAACTGCCTACATACCGAATGTGTTTAAAAAAAATACAGGGATGGTAGTCCAGTCTGAATACAATGGTAACGCGTATGGTGTGTGACTAGATAATATTTATAATCGTTCCATTTAACAATTGCTCTTTGTAAGTAGGCAATTTTATGCGATCCAATGTATGACTTATGTTATGATAACAATTTAGCCGGCATAATAAATATTGCGATACTCAACTGGAATAGTCGCAAATAAGATGGGAAGTTCTCATCTCATCTTACTGTTAACTGTTTCACAATGTAGTTTAGGTACTAATGCTGTATTATTTAAACAAGGTTTTAAGAATGCTTCTCTGTGTCTCTGTACGGTTAATAAAGAAAAGAAAAAGGAAGGAGCCGATAACATACAAGGCGCCACTGGTGAAATTTTAAAGCTTCTGGGCTGCCCATATCCATAAAATCGGATATAAAATTGCCGGCGATGGATGAGCTTTAACTACCCATAAAACTACCACTGAGCCCTAATTGTTGGACAGCTAGCCTATAGCGTTTAAGGGTTTCTGGTGGAGCCGTGAGCAGAATTTTATGTCCCGGTAATAAAGTTAACTGTTTAATTTAAACCGCACTTACACTCTATTGCGTGCGTTGTTTTCTTATAATTATTACCAGCTAGTAACGATCGTAACTTTGGCGAAAAACTATAAATAAAGTTACTAGATATATGATCATCTAATTAAGCATCAAATTATTTATTTCACGTGATTGCGTTTTCTTTCACACTACTGAAGTTAGGTTCTAAATGGTCCCAAGACAGGAAACTCGGTAATAATCGAATTCCTCGGGTGCACTACTGGTCCGGCATATTCTATTTGGTCATTAAATCAAATCTTTAAAGTGATTAGTATATGCGTGAGAGTAGATGGCTGAAAACGTTTGTTCCGAGTGGACGCTGACGTGCGCGGAATGCGCCTCGCTCCGGCGACAGTAGAAAACGACGCGTATTATGGAATGTTCGCATTTCCATTGGCGCTTCATGTACACATTACATTAATTAGCCGATCACGATGCGCCGCAATCAAGTACAATCTACATATTTACAAGTTTTACTGTTCTGATAGCCTAGCGAGAAAGCAGACCTTTTTTGTTTACTTCAGTCCTACCATAATGCTTAATTCAATTAAATCAAGAGAGCTGTCATGTGCATATACATAAACTGACAGCAGATCATTGTTGTGTGTTGGGGCGTCGAATATTTGTAGAGGTGATGTTGAGGATTCCTGACGCACTACTTATGTTTACAAAAGGCGCATAAAGTTACAAATGACCACCAACCACAAATACTAAACACAGACGTATGTTGAACAAATTCAGTGTGGAATCGATATGGATAACGAATACCTAAGAATTATATAACGCTTGACGCTTGAGAGGCTAACTTTATATTTTATAGTATACTAGCTTTTGCCCGCGGCTTTGCTCGCGTTAGAAAGAGACAAGTAGCTTATGTCACTCTCCACCCCTTCAACTATCTCCAATTAAAAAATCACGTCCATTTGTCGCTCCGTTTTGTCGTGAAAGACGGACAAACAAACAGACACACACACTTTCCCATTTATAATATTAGTATGGATGTGTTAGTAGAGAAAAAATGTCCTCGACCGATGTCGTAGGATTATTGTCAAGATACCTGTACAATCTGATAGGCAGCGGAACTTATTTTATTATACGTAAATCCTGCAATGTAAACAATTTAAACAGGCATAGTATTGACAGAGCGGTGTAGTTAATACAATAAAGAGAGGAAATTGGCGTAAGAGATTTACTATCCAACCGTAACATAACAGTGCGCGCCGGCGCAATAGTGGGTCACTGTCGTGTGAAGTCAGTATCGGGATACCGTTTCCCTTACTTATTTACGTAATAAATCAGTTATTGGCGGATAAGTGACAAATAGAGCCATCAGTAGTTGATTTCCGGTGAAATGGTCATTTTTGTGTAAAATGCTCAAATATCACCGGCGGTCTCATAGGCACAAGTCTCCAGTACGGTGTCTAGGATGGAGGTGAGTTTATACACTTTATACGAACCGTGTGTTTATGATTCTAAAATATAAGTTTAGTTATAGTGATTTAAGTAGTTTAGGATTAGACGTTCATGCCTTCACGATAATCGATAAGATACCGTAAGTTTTCAAATAAGCCGCTAGTTGCATCTTCATATGGTCTGCGGGTATATTAAATATAGGTAGTCTTTTTCAAATACAGGCCGGATATTCATAATATCCTAGATTGACTATTTGTGGCAATGGCGGCACGTGGTTTTTGCACTATTCTTGCTTAACAAACCATGCAAACATTGCAAACCATTGAGCCAAACCAAACAGCCTTCTGAAACGTTCAATAGTATATCCAAATAATAAATATCTGATGTCAGGTCTTCGGGCGACTCGGACGCGGCGAGTACCACGGCCGTGGAGACGACGCTGGAACGACTGCGGGGCACGAGAGGCGCGCTCGAGGAACTCTGGTCTGACCGCGAGCGGCGGCTTGAGCTCACACTGCAGCTTCGACACTTTGAGCGGGACGCGTTAGAGGTTTGTAAACATTATCTACACTCAAAAAATAGCTCGAAGATCCAGATTGATTATGTGAGAACGCGACTGAGACTACTAAGATTGAAAAAAATAAAAAAATAATAGAATTCTTCTCCAATGAAATTCTGCTCCAATGGAACATGATTTAATCCCTTTGCCGCCCAATGTACATTGATTGAGATGTACACATATTGTTTCAATGGAATGCCAACATTCAAGTATTTCTTTTGTCTTGTATACTGATGGAACAAATTATACTCAATTCAATTTAAATACAACTAGGATGAAAAGTCACAGCAAACATTTTGTATGATGGGTGGCAATAGATGAAATTTCATCAAACTTAGGTAGTGATATAAACTGATATACACTAAACGGCCATAAATAATGCACATTGGTTTTTCGTTTCTGTAGAGCGTCGTCTCTTTCTTGCATATGTGACGTTAATTGTCTCTTTCCAAAGACCGATGTGCATTCTTTATGGCCGTTTACTGTAAGTAATGAGGATAATAAATAACTGCAGCTCCTGGTCTAATCTACTAATTTGATTCTTGCATTGACGCCATACGCTTACCTCAATTGGCGATACTATCTGTGGCATAACATACGTAAACGTATACCACTCCTACTCCTGAAGAACAACAATATACTGCAATATCACAATTTCGTTTTCTTACAACCCTATAATTGCTAAAAGTGGTACTGATGCTTGACCAGTGTGCCTATGCTCTACTTGCCTTTTGGGGATGTAGCCATGATTAAAACATTAGGAAAATACACGCCTACACTTTCAGGTGTCTTCTCGGCTTGAACTGTGGGGGGACGAGTTGCAGCGCACGGAGCCCCCGCGGGACCCGCAGCAGGCCGAACAGGCGCTCGCGGCGCACAACGAGAGCGTCGCCAGGATGCAACACGCCACATACCAGGTAATCCATGACACTACATAACACATATTTTTTTTTTTTTTTTTATAATTTATTTAGAAATCAAACAGCCTTTTACAAGTACGGTTTACAAAAATATATATAAATCTAGGCCTAGAGTTTCCTACATTACTAGATGGTTAAATTTAAGTAAAAATAGTTAACAAATTACACACGCAGTAGTTGAGTACACACGCAAGGATGCATCTTATAAAATCTACTTAATGAAAAAATAATACAGTTAACAAGAAAACAGTAATTGCCGAACCTTGTTCTTGAAACTGGACAAATTATGAGCAAAAATATCAATATTATTAATCGAATTATTATAAAAGTTACAAGTGCGCCTAAAGAAAGAGTTTTTAGCATACTGTGTGCTACAGGAGGAAATAGCGAAAGTAGGTTTAGAACGTGAGTGGAACCGAGATATTTTGAAGGAGATATTTTCTAATAAAAAGGGGGAGTCAATGTGATTATTAATAATTTTAAATAAAAACAAAACATCAAGATAGGTTCTTCTTTTTTCTAAAGGAGGAAGACTATGCCTAGCCGCAGACGAGAGATAATCAGAGTTATATCGTCCAATTCTATAATCAAGGGACTTACAAAAAATTTTTTGAATCCTTTCAAGTCGAGACTTATGAATACCATAGTGTGGAGACCAAACAACACTGCCAAATTCTAATATACTTCGGAAGAAGCTATAATACAAAACTTTTAACGCAAATGTACCATTGAATGGTTTACTAAAACGCAAAATCATTCCTAATTTTTTATATGCTTTAGCCACGATATTATCTAAATGTTCATTAAAGGAAAGTTTAGCGTCCAGAGTAATTCCTAAATCGCGAATCGACGAAACACGCGAGACGCTGCTACCACTCAATTTATAATCAAAAGTAATTGGGTTATGTTTACGGGTAAACGTGATAGTGTAGCATTTATCAGCATTTAGAATTAAGTTATTTTGCCGGCAGTACTCTGCAAACCGTGACAAATCAGATTGTAATGCAACACAATCATCCAGATTTTTAATCGTTCTATAAATTTTTGTATCATCTGCGTAAAGTATGTGGGATGAAGATTGAAAGACAGTACCCATATCGTTAACATACAAGACAAATAAAAATGGCCCCAGATGCGAGCCCTGAGGAACATCTGAAGGGATGGGTAGAAATCTCGACCTATAGCCCTTAAGTGCGACATATGAATAGACCGTGATTATCCTATCCTGTCCAGCTCCCGATATTTTCCGACTTACATGCATCATGACTTGCATGCTCCTGTGTAGTGACGGGTTCAGAATTACACCACCCCCTGTCTTCCCGTGGGTGTCGTAGAAGTCGACTGTAGGATATGGGTTAAATTGTGACGCAGGCGAGAGGCTGACAACCTGTCACTGCTACGTCACAATTATTGTTTCTTTCAACCCCTTTTTTTTGCCAAGAGTGGCACTGAAACTTGAGTTGTCATATGCTCTGCCTACACCTTTATGGGATACAGGCTTGATTGAATGTATGTATGTATGTGTACACATGCATCATGATCACGGAAAACTCACATGGGGTCCCCGATCCCGGTCTATATCAATAATGTCTTATTAAAATAACCGTGAATTATTCAAAACTCTTAAAGTGCCACTACATATTATTTTAAAACAAACCTCTGTCTGCCCCTATGTAAGCTTAGATCTTTAAAACTACGTAACGGATATTGATGCGCTTTTATTTAAAGTGATTAGATAGAGTGATTCAATAGGAAGGTTTATAACCATGTATCGTATACTTCCCGTTTTGAGCTAGATGTACCATTTTGACCTCCTTTTGCTGATAGATGACTTGATTTTGGACAACCCAAAATAGTCAAAAGAGATAGTGCTAAGCTTAAAGGGACATCACGATGCGACTCAGAACAGCTGTCTATTGCGGTTTCACTCATTAGTTACTACTCCACTACTAGCTCCACTAATGCTTTTCCGTAGCTAGCTGAAATGTAATTTGACATTCTTTTTTATTTTTAGCGGAAACTTGTAGGGTTTCATTTTATTAAAAGAAAAGAAAAATAGTCCAGCTATATTTTCCCCATAGTCAGTCATTATATGACGAATGCCGAGGCGGTGGTTCAAGAAAGAAGGCCGTGGAAGGATCTTGTGGAGGCCCTAAGCATTTCTTAGGTGCCCTTAGCCTAGATCCAACGACAGTCAGCCACTGTTTTAGAAACTTTCAGAATAACCTGTCTCAAGCCATCGGGTAATTTGATTTTATGCTCTGAGAGGTAAATTATCATATGATTATTTTCTACTTGTAATTTTTTATCTGAGAGAGAAATATACATTGTACGGGAATATGATTACCAAAAGTAGATTTAAGAAACCGGCCAAGAGCGTGTCGGGCCACGCTCAGTGTAGGGTTCCGTAGTTTTCCGTATTTTTTTCAAAAACTACTGAACCTATCAAGTTCAAAACAATTCCTAGAAGTCTTTATAAAGTTCTACTTTTGTGTTTTTTTTCATATTTTTTAAACATATGGTTCAAACGTTAGAGGGGGGACGTACTTCGACGACAACAACGTATAGGGTGCAAACTGCAATTATTTTTTTCAGAAAAAGTTACCCACCAACGTACAAGGTGCTATCTGCTACAAAAAAAAATCGCAGATTTCGCCTTGTACGTTGTTGTCGTCGACTTTTTTTCCTTTTGGAGCGATTATTTCCGAAAATATTAATATTATCAAAAAACGATCTTAGGAAACCCTATTTTTTTTTTTAAATAACTATCATATTCATTTTTAAATACCTATCCAACAATATATCACACGTTGGGGTTGGAATGAAAAAAAATATCAGCCCCCACTTTACTTGTAGGGGAGGTAACCAAATAAAACATTTTTTTCCATTTTTTATTTTTGCACTTTGTTGGCGTGATTGATATACATATTGGTACCAAATTTCAGCTTTCTAGTGCTAACGGTTACTGAGATTATCCGCGGACGGACGGACAGACAGACATGGCGAAACTATAAGGGTTCCTAGTTGACTACGGAACCCTAAAAAACTACTTTAATTATAATAAATCGCACAATCTATGGACTCCGTTATAGCAGCAATATATAAGTATCAAAAGTTATAGCTGGTATACATTTTGTAACTTGCTAGTGGTGTTTTCATCTTTAATTAGGTATTTCCTTTTCTAAACTGATACTTGCAGTCGCCTAATTACAGCGAATCCTGTAATTTTCGTTAAACTATCTTGTCTTACCATCATTTGAAACCCTTTCCTGTCCATTGACGGATAACGACGTGTTCATTTATGCAACCGATTTGGATTAAGTCTTTCGCACTTTGAAAGTTATCTTATTTATCTTTAAGAATCTGATTCCTTTAAATGGGGCTTAATATTGATCTCTTTCCTTTTATTAAGTTCAGTTAGACGTATAATATGATTAGTTTAATATTGGATTTGCATTTACTTAAAATATACGAATTTCGCTCATGATCACTATTATATATAATTTAAAGTACAATTACAACCTCTAGGATGTCTGAAAGGAATGCCTTATCCTTAATCCACCCTTATCGATATCGGTGACATTGCTAAAAAAATCTAAGCGGTTAAAAGATTAAGGACCAGTTGCATCAACTACAGACAAATCAACGTCACTCAGCAGAAGTCTATGGAAATTTGGAAATTTCCATACAAAAATTTAACGAACGCTAAATTCGGCAACAGAGGGAACATACAAATACAAACCACCTTATAAATCCATTGATATGAGTTTTATTGCAGTGAGTGTCTATTGTCTAATATCTATTTCAGTAAGTATTTATAACCTATTTGTGTGATGTACCAGGTTGTGCAGCAAGGGCAGGAGCTGGCGGGTGGCATCGCGGAGGCGGCGGACGCGATGGCGGCGAGCGGCGCGGAGGGCTCGGAGCCGGCGCCGCTCGACGCGCAGGCGCGCGTGCAGCTGCTGCTCGAGTTCCTGCACGACCGCCAGCTCGATCTGGAGGAGCTCGCAGAGGAGCGGCGTGCGCGTTTCGAACAGTGTGTCCAGCTAGGTAAGTCTCCCCACTCTCCCCTTCTAAACACTTTAATTCACTAAGAGATAATACGAAAAGTGAACTACTAAAAATGTCATCTGATCAAACAGGTATCGACTGAAGTAGGTAAATGAATTCCAGGAACAGACTTTTGTTATCTCACAAAGCATCTTTAATTATTTATGAGTAAACCTTGCGATATGCCTTAGTTTTATATTTTATTTATTTATTTAAACAAGTTCCAAGAGATACGAGTATGAATTACCCTTACCTTTTTTAAATAATAATACAGAGCCAATTAGAATAAACTCGAAAATGAAAACTGATTGCACTGCATTGCCTGTATCAACCTATCAACAGTAACGATTGTGTAACTATGTGTTATTCCCAATAAGGAAAATAATAGTTGAAGAGATGTGTTTCTGTTAGTTGGTACATCAGAAACATTGTTCTATAAAATGTTATTAAAGCTGATGGACATACTGATCTCCGATATTATAAAATATGTGTATAAATCATTATATCTAATAAAACCTACATTTTTGTATGATTCAAAGACAATCGATAGTTCATCAATAAGTACTATAATTGTTACATTTTATTTATATACAATTTACTAGAATAGGACAACAAGGAAAATTCTTCCTAGCCGCATTTTATTTTAATACATGTTTCATTTGAACATAGTCGTTGCATAATAACGGTAGTGAATATTTCTGTGCAGTTTACATCAATAATTAATATAGGTGGGCTTGATTTCCGTAACTCGACGTCAAAAAATTGTGCCTAATGCCTATTCATCTATTGACATGAATACTCTACCCTACCAGGTCAGTTCCAAAAGGATGCGACTCAAGTGGTGAGCTGGATCCGTAACGGGGAGGCGATGCTGGCGGCCTCGTTCTCGATCCCAGGCACGCTGGCCGAGGCGGAGCAGCTCAAGCGAGAGCACGACCAGTTCCAAGTGGCCGTGGAGAAGACGCACGCCAGCGCGGTGCAGGTCAAATACAGGGCTGACGCTTTGCGCGCCGCTAATCATTATGACCCACATACTATCAGGTAATTTCTCGCTTGATTACTATGTACGGTCAACCAATTAGAATCCTAGGCCACTCTAGAACCCTGTCGTATTGACACCGTGTTTTATTTGCTATAGCAGTCACTTTGACTTTTACTGTGAAAGAGTTCTACAGTGGCCTAGGCATCCTAGGATTCAGATTGGTTGACTGTATATTATTACATTTCAAGTACCTAGCTGTATTTAAAGTAGGGCTTTGAATAGAGTAATTTACTCGCGGGATGATGTTACGACGCAGTGCAGTGGCTCCATTCAATTATAAGTATTATAACTTTGCTGAAGCTCTTATATGTTGGCAAGCTTAGAGAACTTGGTGAAAATTATGCAATCTAATTCTATCTGTGTCCTTTTCCAGCAAAAACTCGTACTTATGGTTATTCGTATAAAAACACAAGCAAATCGTGACTTTATTGTAACTTTGTGGAAACTTTGACTAGATCTTAACATATACTATTTATTATAAGGTATAAGAATCGAAAAAGACAGCTCTACGCAAAATAATACGTATTTCCAATCACTAATATTATATGTCGTTGTTGCAGAGAGATTTCAGAAGAAGTGACCGAGCGCTGGCAGCGCCTGGTGACATGTGCGGAGGAAAGGCACAAACTTGTGACGGCGTCGCTCAATTTCTACAAAACCGCCGAGCAAGTGTGCTCAGTGCTGGACTCGCTCGAACGAGAGTACCGCAGAGACGAAGACTGGTGCGGGTCTGCCGCTGCGCCGTCCACTGACGAGCTCACGCAGGCGCAGGCTGTGGATAAGGCGGCACAGGTTAGAGCGTTTTCACATTATCCGATCCGATATCGGATGTAGGATCGATATCCCATACATTACAGACGCCATCTTGGATTGTTTGCATTTAAATCCTTCCAATATCCGATATCGGATCGGATAATGTGAAAACGGACTTAAGCCTCCGAATATTACGAGCTTGGAAACTGATTCGTGCTACATGAAAAAGTTCATCCTAATACTATTAGATCCATCGAAGGATTTGAAATGTATTCACAGGATTCTGTTATAATATGAGTCCTAAAGCTTCTAAAGCGGCAAATACACTTACTCGATCGCCGCGTGAAAACAATGTCGGTAGCCTGGCAACCTCTTACTTTCTCCATTAGTCATATGTGTTGGAAATGATTTACTAAAATCTAAAGAATAAATAGAGCTCGACGAGGATAAGGAACAATATATCCTGAATATACATGCAAAGTTTCATGTTCGAATGAGTTTATTTCGGCAACAGGTCGATTTGACTCGTTACATGTATGGTTAGCTAATTGTCACAACGAACTAGCTTTATGACAACTGCGATTTTGTTCATAGGTGGCGGCTCTAATAGTGAAGCATGGCGAGCAGAAAGAGGCGTTCCTAAAGGCTTGCACGCTAGCGCGACGCACCGCCGAAACTTTCCTAAAATATGCAGCGCGCTCCGCTCAGGTGCATGGCCAGACTGCCGCCGCCAGCAAAGCACACCATGAGCAGACTAGGGCTATTCTCGACACGCTGCTCTCGCAGGAGAACAAGGTAGGTACCACGGACAGTTGGGGTCATAATATTTTGCAGCTGCACTTGTAGATGGCAGCTCTACGGCGAGCAAAATGTTGATCTTTGAGGAGTGTTCATGGCCGCCAAGACTGAATATGCTGGTTATAGTTATGTATTCCACCACTACAAAGATCTTAACCGTTAATATGCATTAAGGTCGTTTTCATCTCCAATTCGTCCTTTCTTTGTTGGAAAGCCACTTAAATATGTCCGCGATCCTATTGGATTACTGAAAGACTGAACGACAATTTAGACCGATTGTTTACAGAAACAAAATAAAAATATAAACATTGTTAGATACCGAAATTGAGTCACTTGCGTTGTTGTGACTAGTTACGTTATTGTTTACAAATGTAACTATCATTCCAAGTATGAAAATATTTGTATGTAAATGTAACAGTTGCACAAGGTTTCCACTGCCAGTCGATGTTAGCTATTGTCATTGTCAGTGTCATTGGCGAGTCTGCGCGCAACAATAAAGCTTTTGTTCTGCGTTCGTGATAGTATCAGGCAGGCCGTTACAGTGCTCGCACATGCACCATGAAGTGCCCTATCGTCGGGACGAACCTCATGTGTGTTCGGGAGTTCCATGCAATGTGATGCTCAGGGCTTATTTGATGTTGTTTGTGGAACCGGTAATAATAGTAGTCAATTAATATTTTGGTTTAGATAATGCGTGTGTATTGAAATGTGTCGTTGATGCAGGTATTAGAACACTGGACGGTCCGAAAGAAGAGGCTCGAGCAATGCCAGCAATTCGCGCTGTTCGAGCGGTCGGCGCGCGCTGCGGTGGAATGGATCCGCGAGACGCAGGAGCGCTGCGGCGCGGCGGCGGCGGCGGCGGCGGCCGGCGTGGCGCGCGAGTCGCGCGAGCGCGTGCGCCTGCTGGCGCAGCTGGCCGACGGGCTCGTCGAGAAGGGCCACCCGCACGCCGTGCAGATCAAGGAGTGGGTCGCCGCAGTCGATGCCAGGTATTCTATGTTCTTCATATACATTCAATTATTAAATTTCGTTCCTCCTGTATAATCTTAATCTCATCACGAGTGCCTAGAAAGAATAATATGATTAAACTAAAATGTCTGTACAATTAGAACGTATCTGAGAAACACTGTACTTTAGCTTAACAACATTTTTTTATTTAATATCTGTACCTCAGAAATATACCTAAATATTTCATCATTGTAATAAAAAGTAGGATTTGTTTGATTTTACTCATTAACTGTATAAGTTGGAAAAAAAAAAACTAAAATAGAATACCTAATTACAGATATGCAGAATTCAGTGGAAGTATGGAGGGCGGCGAAAGCGAAGCGGAGAGCGATTCCGGCGTCGCGGCGTCCCTGGCGTCCTCGCAGTCGGCGGACAGCGAGTCGCGCGCCGCGCCGCCGCCCGCCAGCGCCGCCGACGACAAGCGCCGCAGCGCTCGCCGGAAAGAGTAAGTTACCTTGATATTGCTTAATGCCCTCCAAAAAAAAACCAAAGCGACTGTATGGAGGGCGGTGAAAGCCAAGGGGAGAGCGACTCCGGCGTAGCGGAGTTCCTGGTATCCTGAGTCGACGTGGTGAAAATTTGTGTCTTAGTGGTAAAATTTGTTTCACCTTCATGCCTTGAAACATTGATGCTCAAGATTATAATTTTCGAACCACTCGCTACGCTCGCGTTTCACTATTGCAATCTTTCGATTACTCGGGTATCAGTATTAGCACGAGCGGTTAAACGAGTTATTATTGTGTAGTATATTGCGAACTACACTATGCGATTATTTCACTGCTTATTACATAAACATTCATTTACAATATATTATGTCATTGTATTGTAGTGTTGACCTCAACTCAACTACTGTATGACATAATAGGAGGCATAGATATAATTCTTTTACTTTTGGCTACAGGTTTATCATGGCTGAGCTGCTCCAGACTGAACGGGCCTATGTCAAAGATCTGGAAACCTGTATTACTTGCTACCTGCGAGAAATGCGCACCGACCCTAATTCTGTGCCTCAAGCTTTACAAGGAAAGGTAAATATGAACATTTTGTTTTAAAAATAATATCTTTATGCGTTACTATATGATATTTAATGAGTCTAAAATATGAAACTGTATGCGAAAATATAAGTAATTTAAACCATTATGGCTGTCGTTTTTGCTGAATGTATTACTTTTTTTTATATGAATACGCCAACGCCAAGCTCCCCATTTTCAAGACAAATTTAACCCGTGTTCTTGTCCGTGAATATGTTAAAGATGGTATTTAAAATAAATTCGCAGGAGGAAATAATATTCGGTAACATTGAGGAGATCCACCGCTTTCACGAGCGAGTGTTCCTACGCGAGCTGGACAAGTATGAAACGATGCCCGAGGACGTTGGGCATTGCTTCGTGACGTGGGCGCGCGAGTTCGACATGTACGTCTCGTACTGCCGCAACAAGCCCGACAGCAACGCCGCCGTCGTGCAGCACGCTGGCGACTACTTTGAGAGGTACTAAACACACTATCGCTGTCTCAAAAACTCGAATCACAATGCCAAACCCTTAGTGTTTGCTTCAAACATCGCACACAATCACTGCATTCCCACTTCCCCATGCCGTGCCTGTTTGAAGAACTTCCTTTTGATTTGTGGAAAAAATCCGACAAACATCCAAGCCAGTTGTTATTTGCCATTTTTAGTAGTTAAAAAATCAGTCGATGCAAATTTACCACCATTTTAAGTTTGGCAGCCGCGACTGATTGCGTACTGGGTCATAATATCGTCACTACTTTAAAAGAACTTGTATCTTCGTCTGTCAATGAAAATAAAATTGTAGTAAGTATGTATGAAATGCATATAGACTTACTGCGTTTTAACTTTGAGGAACAGCGTGAGATACGATATTTTTTTAAAGTAGTGACGATATGTTTTACGGGCTTTATGGCCAAACATTAACTATTGTCTACCAGTGATACCGGGTAATGTCCGTGGATTAGTAGTACGACAATCACCTATCAATTAGAGGCAGCAATTTATCACTTTACACAGTCATATTTTACTGTAATTAATCATTTTATATGTATTTTACACTGAATTGTACTGTTTTATCCGATCAGGGTACAGCGTAAGAAGAAACTGGAACATCCTTTAGCTGCATACCTAATCAAACCAGTGCAAAGAATCACAAAGTATCAACTGTTACTCAAAGACCTTCAGGCTTGCTGCGCAGAAGGACAAGGAGAAATTAAGGTAAATATGGTTTTACTTGCAGCCCAGTCATTGTACACAGTAGAAAATATTTTTTTAATGATTTAGCAAGTCGGTAGAAATCGACTTTTATGTTCAGATGCGCACCCCTGACTAAAATAGAAATAGGGTCTTAAAAAAATAACGCTGTTTCTTACAAATCTGGACTTTTCAGGGTCATTCTTCTAAAAATCATTTGCATTATCTATTGTATGATAGTAGTAATTCCGCCAATATACAGTGTGATTATTATTCACATTGTATAGTCAATGAGGGCTGCTAGCAGTTCTCGTGCTGCTACGCGAAAACGGTCTTAGAATACCTTCCCTAGCTCTTTAACGATAAGGCCCGCCTGTTTACCTCTTACTGTGTAATATGTGCAATAAAGTGAAGTTGTATTGCATTGTAGATAATGTAATTTTATTGCTTCCAACATGTCGTAATGATACCTTAAATACTGCGTTATGTTATGCGCTCCTAATTCGTAGCGGCAGAAAATAGGGAACTGCATCCCTATAGATACGACACGATATCTGAATCTCACTTCTATGCTAATGTGTTCAACAACTTGTGTCAGTTTCTTACTGAATTAAGTAGGATGAGAAAAGCACGCTAAACATTTCTTTATTCACAAATTCACTATCGTAACACTAGCTTATCGCTACTTTAAAAAACCTGTTGTAATGTAATGATCCATGACGACGCGCAAATTTGTCAAATTTAAACTTTAATTGCATGCCATTACGTGTTAGAGCAAGCGTCTTAGTGAATTAACTGATTTACGTATATCCGTTTTAAAATCTATTAGTGTTTTACCAGGACGTACTCTTATCGCTATTCCATGCGCTGCTAGGTATTTTGTTATCATTATCAGCACAAGACGCTCATTCTGCGATAAGATTAAGATTACTTCAGTTAGCATCTGGCATGACAGCGCCCTAGAACAATGTTCTAATACAAGTAACAGATTAGCCTGTGTTGTTTGAGTTTGTTTTTTCTTTAGTAAAAGGTTTGTTAATCTTAGAGATATATGGTACTCTTATAATCTTTAAAACCATCACAAGTTATAAATAAACAATTTTAAAAGTTGTCTTTATGAACAGCTTGTTATAAAATTTTCTTATACAAAATGATATACATACTTCACTATTATTATAATTCATTGATTATTTATCATTAAAATCAAAAATAAACTCTTATTATTGGTACTAGCACATATTTACTGATGTGCTGCTTCTAATGAGCCTTCGAGAATCATAATGTCATAAAGCCATTACGCATTATCAGTCTGAGGTACTTGTTTTTGTTTCTACTAAAATAGATGCCATAGCAAGTAGTTGAATCCGTGGCAGATTAAATTGTTGGTTCGAAGTCATTAACGGCGTAGACAAATTTGTATAACATTTTTCCTCCTGACTCACACGTACGCGGTATGAACATTTGCTGTGCAGTTGCTCAGGACTCGGGATGAGTAATGGTGTGTTCCGTCCGGATAGTCTCTATAAATAATATTGATGTGATTTCAATTATAATGTAATGGTGCTCATAAGTGTGGATCATATATATCTAATGATGTTAAAACACATAGTCCGCGGTGTTCGTATCGGGCCTATGCCGTTGAATAACAAGGATAATGTACGTATGCATATAAAAATTACTGAGATGGGTGCATTTGTTTATTTTTTTAAAGAGCTTATTTCAACATTTATTCCGGTTGTTACTAAATTATCTACTTCTTTTTTAAATAAGTGAAAATTCTGAGTTCGATACAGAGAGAGAAATAAAGGCGAAATGTGACATTTATTTTCGCGCTTGCATGTTTAGAATAAAATTTCCTTATAATTCTTACTAACAAACATATCACAAACATATTTATATGAATTGCGCGAATGACTATTAGGAACATTGTGAATATTTGAATTAGTCATAATATAAGCACACTATTATATTTAACCAATCCAAGGAAATATTTTCCTGTTACCTTATATATGGGTTATGGGGACCAAGGTAGGGATTTACTAGTAAATACTATAAGAAGTGACGATTACTTGTGTTAGTTGTCCTTATTATTCGTAGAAATTTATAAGTACTTGTTGGGTTTTTCTGCCTGATATGGCATAATAAACATCATAAAACCACGTATGTTATCTTAAATTATTGTAAATAAATTGTAATGAATATTGGAATAATTTTAAATAATTTTTTTATTGTTTATCAAAATACACTTTTGGCAAACAAGATTTTTGTGTAGTAACTAAAAAGTGCTGAATTGCTGGTTTATATGAGCTTGTTGTTCACAGGACGGGTTGGAAGTCATGCTGTCCGTGCCTAAAAAGGCCAACGATGCCATGCACCTTTCATTATTAGAAGGTTGCGACGTGCCTACAGATAGCCTAGGTGAAGTGGTTCTGCAGGACTCCTTCCATGTCTGGGATCTACGCCAAATCATTAAAAAAGGTCGCGAGAGAAGGGTATTCCTCTTCGATCTTCACCTCCTCCTAGCTAAGGAAGTCAAAGACTCTCATGGAAAAGCCAAATATATTTATAAAACTAAATTTATGGTAAGTTTTATTAATTTCACAATGTAACATTCACATGTCAAGGAAATACCAAATTACAGCCTGGCAAAAAAGAGTAGAAAATAATATGGGCGCCACCGTCTATGTAAATGGTTTTGCATATGGCGACTATTGAGTCACGTTTGTGTTGCTATGATAAAATAAAATAAAAATGTTGTATTTCTACCAAGGATTAATTATATAGGATTTACATACTTCATACTAAGAATCGTACCTCGATTTTTTAGCGCCACCTATTAAATACTATCATCACTGATGATGCCTACAAATGTATTTTTTTTTCAAAATGTGTATTGACGTGATATCATGATTTTAAAATAAAGAAATATGTCATTTGTTCTTATAAGAAATAAAAACACGCAAATTTGGGGAAAATATGATTTTGCCCACTTCCAGGCTGCGCCATCTAGTTTTAAGCCTAAAAAGTCCATACATTTCAAGGGTACGCTTTTTTGTATGGGCTTTGTCAGTCCAGTATTGAATCGTTCTTGATTTCTACTCTATTTTTGTCAAGCTGTAGTATTGTGGTATTGACATTCGAATATGGTCAACATTACAGTATGTACTTTCATTGTAGACTTCTGAACTGGGAGTGACGGAACACATTGAAGGCGACGAGTGCAAGTTCTCAGTGTGGACGGGGCGGGAGCCCATGGCCAGCGACTGTCGCATTGTTCTCAAAGCTACTTCGCTGGAAGTCAAGCAGACGTGGGTGCGACGGCTTAGGGAGGTTATACAGGTAACACTCTTTCCTTGTAGAGTTACCCGCAGCATCGTCCCCAGAATGATTGCAGTATTTCCCCGCTGTACAGCTGTAATCGACCGTTGTGCAATAAAATCACCCGCTCTAACACCTACAGACACTCGGACAAGTGTGTTGGAAACTTCCTTTACCAACTGCTTATTGTCCCAGATTTGTAAGAACCTCTTTTTGACACATGACAGCGTCCACAATACGTAAACTCGCGCAACCTAATGAAATTTTAAATAAAATCCTGTAATAATATTTAAAAAAATCAAGTACTTAAAAACAATATTTCGCTTACTTTAAACATAATCTAGCACATGTTAAATTTTTGCGGATCTTCGTTAGTGAGTATTTTACGATATTAATTTATCACGCAGGATTTACTTATTATGTCATTTATCATTCATTTTTATTTTTAAACTAGTGCCGTGGCAGTCTGTCATTTCGATTCAAATGACATTTCAGTAAGTTGATAGAAATCGTATATTTGTTTAAGCGCCTCCTTGTACATAGGGCCTAATCGATTCATTCCAATTCAAAATTAATCGTTAGATTTGGCAAACGATACGTCTTAGCCACATCGCAACATACTTCAAAACAAATGTGTCAAAAATGTGAACTTATAAATCCGGGACAATAGTGTTTGAGGATTTTTATATCTTTTGGATATTGGATTTGTTAGCCACTTGATTTTCAAAATGTGACGAAATTATATCCCATAAGAAACACAACGAAATCTAAACGAGTCATTCCTAAATGATTACATTTGCTCTCTACCCCGATATAGTTCTAATGGTTAAACAAATAAGTACAGAGTTATCGAGTGGCGCTTATGAGCATGCCAATTAACAGGTTTGTGTAACTTATCTAAAGCACTTGTTTAAAGTATTATTTCAATGTTGTATATTTTGTCCTTAATTAATAATAAACAACTGATTTACATAGTTGGAAGATGTGACATATATTGTATTGTATTAGATATTTATAAACAGGTTTGTTCGTAACAAAATAATTGATGTGTTTAAAGAGAGGCGTCATTATTCTGTATAATACAGTAACTATAGCAATTCGGCTATCCATTAGATAAGGCCCCTTATGCATAAGTATGTAATGAAATGCTTCTTTGGCAAAAGGGTTCCACAAGGAAAGATATAAATTAAATATTGGAAGACAGATACACAGATCAACCTAACCCCAAACTAAGCGGAACTTGTATTACGAGTATTATATCTAAAGATATGTATTACGTACCTATTTTGTGTATGATAAACATCCGTGCCTCAGCAGGAACAATTATTTATAAATGCCCTTAAGTAGAACACCGGATGGTCGTGCCCCATATTCTTCCGCTGTCAAAGGCTTCATGGTATTTTATTTTTATTTTAAAATGAATGAACATTTGTATACAGGCATTTGTTTGTCGCAGGAAACTTACTTCAGTGGAGTGCTGCAGCAGCCGCCGCGCAGTCCCGCGCGAGTGCGGCCCACGAGCTCGCAGCGATCTAGCAGGTCAGTTACATTACCGATTAATACAATACACTTCCTTACAAAACATTACATCATGACATGCTTATCTCATTTACTTTCGGGCATTTTTAACCATGTAGCGATGTTAATTTGTGAGAGCAATACAAATGTAGGGCGAAAAGGGTTTCCTCAGATTTTTCCGTTAACGTTCGTATTTGTCATGCTTTTTCAGTCAGTGTCAGTACATCTTGTACTGACACTGACTGAAATAGCATGGCACGTTCGTACGTTTCCGTAACAATACGAAGGCAAATCTTTTCGCACTACGTCTGTACCACCCATTGTTGGTGTAAATAAGTGTAAATAATCTACTAACAGAACTAGATATGATGTAACCAGCGTTGCAATATACACATACTATTCTCTTTATGTGTTGGATTCCATCCACGACTGCACTAGAACCTTTTTTTAATGACTTTTATCTTTTCAGAGACCTGGAGGATACATTACTGGACGAGACCTTAGATCGCAATTCTCTGGCTTCATTTGGCAGTGGTAACACCACGGATTCTGACAAGGTAAGCTTTCATAATAAATATTAAATTATAGGGGAGAGTCGGATATACTGAACCACTTTTCACTTAAACATGAATATTTTGCTTCTGCAAGTAGTTACCATTACAAATGTAAGTGTATGTTCAAAGGAAAGTTCAGTTTTCAGTACAAAAGTTACATAAAGTTCCACGAAAACCATTTTTTATTTCAGCAATTGATGTTTATAATAATAGAGCATTCTAAAAAAAAAAAATGAAAAATCTTTATTGATAACAATTGTTACATGTCCATATTTTGTTGCATAATATTTATGTCTCTATGTATATGTCATGCGTTTATCATCATTTATAAATTAATCAATCTACCTAATACAACTTTATTGTATTATTACTTACTACATACATATCCAAATCGTTAAAATACAACATTAAATTGTAAGTGGAATGTCAAAAAACTCATCATAATTGTAGAACATCTAAGGGGCATTGTATCCATATAAGTGAAATCGGAAATCTAGAGGTACTATTTAACAGGTGGTACAATATACCCGACTCTTGCCCAATGTCATTTCAGATTTCTTTGTTATTTAAAGGTATTTTTATTAATTTATCATTTCATATGTGTACTTGTGTAGGTGTTCCGTACCTTCTTCTGCGTCCATGTGTAATAAGCATAAGAATCCTTCTCATACATACTTATGGGACATCATCAGAGACTCTTTTCAGAGGAGAGTTTTCCATGTATCTGCATTATCTTCTTGACTGCTCGATATGACTTCTGCCTGTGTTCTGAGCACTAGTAGATTATGTCACAAGGCATCAAAATCGTTACGGAGAGTGGGTTCATTAAATCGTGTGCGTTGTGTGGGTGCTAGGTAATTCGATGTTGATACAACGGTGAATGACGCTATTAACATTAATTTTAACTTGAATGATGATATTTATTTTTCGTCCATTGATGATGAAAATGATGACTCATAGAAAAAGTATTGTATACAATAGTGATATAATTAAGCTTTTCACTCTCGTACCGTACTATTAGGCCACTCAGCAAGCTTTGTGGCCTAAACATGGTACTTGACTGAAAAGCTTTGTATTATATCACGATTGTATAAAATACTATTATACATTATTGCATAATAACCTAACCACAAAATTAAAATTTAAAAAAAAACTTCCTACATAGTGGACAGATTTTCATGAAACATAGCTAAGAACACTCCCGACTAATTTAGCTTTCAAACAAAAAAAACTAAATCTAAATCGTTTCAGCCGTTCGGGAGCTACGATGCCACAGACAGACACACAGACAGACCGACAGACAAACATACAGTCAGACACGTCAAACTTATAATACCCCGTCGTTTTGCGTCGGGGGTTAAAAAACAAACTTACTGCGCTAAAGGGAACTTAATGCCACGACGCCATGAGGCATTCTCTACCAGTCAACCTGAAAGCAAAGCAGAAAATATTATAGGCGGTGCATTGTAAACCAAAGCATTGTAAATGTACACAGTGTAACATGAGGAAACCGAATAATATAAACAGCGTATTCCTGATCTCATTTCAAAAGTAAAATGTCACATAATTTTTTTTATATTTCGCCTGGTTGGAGAGTTATGTCAGAGTTATAATACCATTTAATAAAAATAAACATCTTATTATTTCTTAGTAGAAAATGCTTTTTTGATGACGATGATGCCATTATGGGGCATAATCTAACTATCCTCATTAGTAGATATCACACCGAGACAAGTAACAGATTGCAAAAACTAGGTTTTACGAAAAAATAAGAAAATGTATTATTTTATTTTAGGTGTCAGTTTTACGAATGACATCTAATTTTTTAATGAAAGTCCAGGCATAAATCTACATTTCCTTTTTTGCAGAAATTTACTTAAACTAATATCACATTTTAAAATGATATTTGACCTCAGAAATGCGTGGTTATAATTTTTCTTCCTCGCGTTACACCGCTTATAATTCGATCATTGCCTAACTACTCATTTATAAAGTCTCATGCGTTTGGCACAAAATATGGAAGGGCAGAACAGAATATAAATAGATAGGGTCAATCCCTAAATATATTATTACTAGCTTTTGCCCGCGGCTTCGCTCGCATTAGAAAGAGACAAAAAAGTAGCCTATGTCACTCTCCATCCCTTCAACTATCTCCACCTAAAAAATCACGTCAATTCGTCGCTCCGTTTTGCCGTGAAAGACGGACAAACAAACAGACACACACACTTTCCCATTTATAATATTAGTATGGATTAGCAATGCTTACGCCGTGGCTTGCGTGGGCGACGGCGATGCGACGCATACAAAATCAAACCTTATCGATATGGAAGTATGAGATGCGACGGCGACGTCGCGTCGCCCACGCAAGACACGGCGTTACTGTTTTCATACAAAAGTGACTCAGTAAAAACTGAATATCGATGCAAATTGGTTTACATAGACGTTGGCGCTCCTATTAATTTCTACTCTTTTTCGCCAAGCTGATATTGCATTTTTTGCGGTGTACCTTTTTGCAAATTGTAAAAAAAATCAGAAGTAGTACGTAGTCTTGGCGGCCAGTGCTTAACCAATTTTTTTTTTATACTTTTGTCGGCGAATTAACGCGTACGTACTATGTAGTATTTGGGCCCATTTTTACAGAACTGCGGTTCACAACAAAATTCTTACTTATACACGTTTTAAACGTTAGGTTAATTCTTAGGTAACCGGGACAAGACGAACGTAATTAAAAGTAACTTTAAGGGTATGCCACTACCTCCCTCTCGCTGGGATAGGAGCTTTAGAAAGGCAAGCCTTACACGTCGTGCGTAACTGCATTCATTCCGGCTGATGATTATTATGTAACAAATGTTATTTTATTAATATTTGATGTAAATATATGTATAGGTTAAGTTATCTATAGGTAAAGTTCACACACAATGTATATTGTTATATTGAAATAAATAAATTGAAATTCATTCCGGCAACCAAACTAAGGGTATGCATCTGCAGACACTTATGTTTAAATTGAATAACATTACCAATAGGCAACTTGACTGTAGTTAAAATAAAATATTTTATACCATGTACGAAATAAAGCAACAGATAATTATAAGAAAAACATGGACAGAAGTTATTTTTAAATCCAATTTCTATCTAATAAGTCAGGTAGAAATATATAAAGTAACTGAGTTGACCGTGACGTCACTCAATTCGATTTCATATAAATTCCATATTAGCAAGTCGTTCAAATTCGTTTTGACAGTTCTTAAAAAGAAGCTGATTTGATTAGGAGGCAAGTAGCCTATTCTTACCGTTTCATTCTGGACTCTGACTTAAAGCAGAGTGATGATAAACTTTACAAAATCGTGCTTCGCCATCCCACGCTGTGTCTCAGCTCGCTGACGTAATTCAAAATGCGTGGTCCTAATTATCGTCATGGTTATAACATATTCTCAAATAAACACAGACCATAAAATATAGAGCAATGTGTGGTACACACATAATCAAATGGACAACCGGTTGCCTAATGATAACTTATAACTTTCTTTCACTGGCATAATTAATGGAAGGTTTTTTTAAATTGAAATATGTACGTTATAGACTGAAGATCAACCCTCCCCACTCCTCCCTCAACTGTGCGTCACACCCTCTACCTCCCTTAAAGTCAAAATGCGGTTTTTCTCGATTCTGACAAAATGCCCCTGAAGACTAAAAAGCGCGTAGGAACGAAGTAACTTAATAAAGACGACAAATCATTCATTAACACTTTGGTTCTAGCACTTATAGTTTACGCGTGATCCGTCAACGCGAAACCTATAAGTGCTAGAACAAAAGTGTCAATGAACGATTTGTAAATGAAATGAATGAAATATTTATTTTCCAAGTAGGCATATTACAATGCGCTTATGAACGTCAAATAAAACAACCCTACGCCTCAGCCTCGAGAAGATTTCAGTCCCCCCTCAGTTGGAGGAGGGTATCCACTATGGGACCGGCAAGAAACTCGGCGGGCCACTTCTTTTCAAAACATTACATCTTATAATTAACATGCATTAAAAAAACAAGATACAATTTAATAAGCAAAAGTATTCATAAAAAAAAATATTAACACAAGAAATTATACTAAGTAAAAAGCTATTATGATTATTAATCAGAGATGTTAGAGATGTATAGAGTCTCTAAGTGTCAAAGTACATCTAAAAAATTATACATGAAGAAAAAAAAAACGAATAACTAAAATAACTTTAGAGTTGTAAAATATTCTTGTTGTCTTAAGCAAAGAAAATATATATATATATATACTTAATTTACTTTTTTTCCTTGGAGATGTATATGGTCTCCAAGAGTCAGAAAGAAAATAAACAAGCAAGGACCGAACAGAGTGCCTCAATGTAATAAATTTATCAAGGATTACTTTTTCCTACACGCTTTTTCTGTATCTACAACGGTTTTGTCAGAAATCGCGAAAAACCGCATTTTCGGCTATTTAAGGGGGGGAAGAGGGGTGACGCAGAGGGGGGAGGGATGGGGAGGGTTGATGAAAAATAACTTCGGCCTGTAATGTACATATCCCAATCAAAAAAAAATCTTCCATTAATTATGCCAACATTTTCATACATAACTTTCCAGAAGCAACGGACTATAAGGCTTTGACTGGTTATCGACACAAGTGGTTGATTGAATTATTGTTTATTATTTTTATGATGTATTTTATGTGTACTGTACACATAAAATACAACATACAATAAACCTTTTTCCTAATTTTTAATTATTATACTGTTCCTCAAATCTAGACTATCTTTGCCTATTCAGACAACAAGAGTACGATAAAAAATGAGATAGAACTAGGTTAACCTCCACGTAGTAGGTGGTCACAAATCCGAGCGTGGGATTTTTAATGTGTTATTTTAAATGTCATGATCCCTTTTTCTATAATCAAATTTGACAGGCCGCATACGAGGGTTAAGTATATTTTAACTTATATTCATACGGCAAATGCATTCAGAATTCCCACAAAAGGTATACAATGAATAATACAAAACATATACGTACTACGTAAACATTCAGACGCTATCCAAACGACGGTCGACGACACGGCTACTCGTTCTACTTGTCAAGTTCCTAATTAGTTGACGAGAGTACCTATTATACGCTGTGGGTCTGAGGCAGGTACTTGATATATTTTTATGCTCTGAACGGCCACGATGTCAAAACCTCTTAAGTCGTCGCCGCCGGTTGACGTTCCAATAACGTTCGAAATCCGTTTCGCATGCTTTGAGACAAATTCATTATTTATACCCAAGCCGTCGGCGTGTGACAGGCCTCTTGGGATGTGATTTACACAGAATTCCTTAAGTAGGTACTTTCCACGGAAGTCTCGATGTTTATCACAAGGATATTTTATGAACACGAATTATGATGTTCCTTTTCTAGGTCGCCTAAGCTCGATGGTTTTCACATTATCCGATCTGATATCGGATGTAGAAAGAATGTCAAAGGCAAATTTAATATAATATAGAATATTGGTCCTACATCCGATATCGGATCGTATAATGTGAAAACGTGGTAGTAATTTCAAAAGTTTTGTAGTCAAAAATAATAAAGAAGTAAAAAATAAGACTTTTCTATAAAAACAGTGACTATTTAATATTCATATATTATGCATAATTTAAGTTTAGAACGCCACTGGTTCACTGGATCCCCAGATCACCTTCTTGTTGCTAATTCAAAAATCAATGCACGGAGCTCGGAGGTTGCGATCGAGCTACGACTCCGGTAAATCGTATCAAAAGTGAATATTTAGATAGCACGTATAAAAGCGATTCTGAGTTTCAACGAAGACTGTTAAGGTAAACAATTCTATCCATGAACTTAACGTAGATCATCATTCTTAGTCACACTAATATGGAAGAGCGATAGAGAGAGATAACTATGATACGCTACGGAGCGTGAACAATTGGCCACTTGTCTACACGCCTAGAGCCAGGAATTGTCCATGTGTTAATAGTGCTGTATGATGGGTTTTATTTTATCTCTCGTCCGTTTCATTATTTCGTAAAAAAATATCAGAAAAAAACTATACATAGGCAAGTTGATCTAAAGACTAAATTGTGGACATTGCACAGCACGTTTCCTTTTACCGCTCTACGGGCCTAACAACCCAAAAAATTGTGCATTTTACCCACAACTATTTATTACATTTCATATTACTGACATACTCTTAACACATATGATCGTTATGTAGTATCAAAGACATAATGTAACTCCGTATAGACAGATAAAGTCTAAGAAAAAAACGTACCTCAGAACCATATAGAAAAAGGTACGGTGGCCTAGATGGCGTTACACCTTGGGGGACGCTCGGCTAGATGGCGTTAATATTAATATTCAACAATATTAACTCATATCAAGCTAAGAAGATGGGCCAAATTCTTAAAATTGAGGTTCAAAAGTTTTAAGCCTGTGTCGAGAGATGGCGGTCTATGCACTGTGATTACACATTTTACTTTGACAGTAACTCTCTATAATACTCGATCCTCTTTGGTAGTATGTATTGAGTTATCAGGATTCGCGCTCCAAAGGGGCGGATCTTTTATGTGACGCAGCTTCAAATGCAATAACTGGGGAGGCAGCGTTATTAAAGCAGTAATTCGCACGTCACGTATGCGTATACCTATTGAAAAAAAGGTTACATAAATACTATTTTACAGGGAGCCCGAAATCTACAGAGTCGTTAAGTAATTTTGGTCTTTGATATGTTTGAATATTTCTATATCTCAAACTGACAATTACTTAAAATAGTATTAATATAAAAATAAAATCATATAATCCGCAATCCCACCCACTCCATATCCAAAGGCTCAACATAGACAACTAAAAGTGGTTAAAGTATCACCGATCTAATCTGCCACACTCGAGTTAGTACAAAAATCCCCCTTGGGCTCCCAGACTACAATGCGTTTGCCGCACACCCATTCTGTAGGGAAGAGATAATGCGCTTACCGATGCGTCCGCTTTTGTACATATTGGAGAAACCCCAAGATGACGGATTAGATAGTTAGTTTTATTGGACATTTGCCGCAAATCGACAATGACGGGTATGTCCCGATATCATGGCATCGCTTTTCCATTCCGACAATATATGACAGATAGCTAATTCGTTAACAAACATTCTAATAATAGGCTAGTTTCCTATTCTTAAAATAAAATATTTTATACAGTGCACGAAATAAAGCACCACATAATTAGAAGGTAAATAGGGATAGTAGTTATGTTTAAACATAATTTCTATTTAATAAGTCAAAAAGAAAGATATAAAGTAAATGAATTGACTGTGACGTCACTCCTCAGTATTTCATAGTAATTCCATATTAGCAAATCGTTTTGACAGTTCTTAAAAGGAAGCTGATTTGACTACTAGGAAACTAGCCTATTTTCATAAAAATATTGTGGTTTGGAGAGAAAAAGCGGGCTAGAGTTAGCCGAATTTGTCTCTTTCAGTTATTATGGTATGCCTCATGTCATGAGACTCATGAGTGTACTACAGGATGACATAAGGATAAATGTAGATCTTGCTTACAACCTTACGATTTTCGTCGGTCATTATACTATCTAAATTATTTTTTTTATCCGACTTTGACTAATTGAGTTTGACGAATTAAATAATCTCGTGCTTTAGTGCGTTTTCACATTATCCGATCCGATATCGGATGTTGAACCGATATCCCATACATTACAGGCGTCATCTTGATTTTTTCTATTTAAATCCTTCCGACATCCGATATCGGATTGGATAATGTGAAAACGGCCTTAAGTTCAACAGTCACCCTTTTTTTGTCTAGAAGTGATTGGTTTAGTAGTTTCAGAGTAAATAAGCTACTTAACACCGATAAAGAAACACGTAAAGTTCCCGTATTTGAACTTCGAAAATAATATTCAATTCAATTCAATTTATTGCATAAAATTAACACTGACAGTTAAACTTTACGTGCTAATTAGTTTTGTATTTCTTAGGATCTAACATGCAATATACAATATCAAGTACAGTGAAGTGAAACAGTTCATTGTTCATTAATGAAATAAATATTAAATTAAATTTAGATAGAACACATTACATTAGGTACATTCAAATTTAGATGTCATTTACATTAAACAGGTTGTGAGAAAAAATTGATCATTGATATAAATGTGAGGGAAGTGAAATAAATTTATTAAATTCATAGCAATACAATATCGTTCGGAAAAGTCAAAATGTTCAAATAAAAATAATTGAGAAACATATAAAATAAAAGCAAAAGTTAATTCAAATATGTGCAGTTAGTAGATAATGTTGGTCGTCAACAACAAAGTCGATCAAAGGCTAGTTGGTCGTTGGCTCATTACACACTGCAGATTCAGTCTTAATTAACGAACGCCCGCAATTCATCCCTGCGCTATAGAGCAGAGTTCATTCCCTCGCCTCAAAGAGAGTTCCAATTCCAAGTGGGGAATAAAATAAATCATTTTATGAATATACTTTAGACGTATTTTCTTTTTGCCAGTGAGGGCAGGCTACCAGATCCCTTGATGCTCGAAAACGATCTTAAGAGACTTTCCCTCGATTTGAAATGATTGATAATTGGCATCTCAAGTCAGTTAACAGCATTTTATGAACATAAAGGTGTTGTTTAAATATACTAATATTTTAAATCAAAAACTACGTATTTATATCAAATGATCTGTCCATAGATCACATCATGTATACTCGTATATGATAAATAAATAGATATACATGTGGCAAAGTTGTTGTTTAACTGCTCTTGGCATTATTTATATCCGAGCTGGCGAAAGATTCCAGTATACTCGTAGATCTGCGAGCCTAGCGAGTAAATTTTGCCTCCGAGTGAAACATATTTTTCAGTACAGATGTTGTTTTTTTCACGCACTAGTGCGAGAAGTGGTTCATTATATGCCAGGTCGAAACTTCGGAGGCTCATCTGTACTGAAAAACGTCGTACGATACACGTGCGAAAAGGAAATTCGTAACTCGTGTCGATTTAAAACACTCCCTTCGGTCGTGTTTTAATTTATCGCCACTCGTTTCGAACTTCCTTTTTTACGCACTTGTATCGTAATGTACTACACTCGGGTGCAAAGAAATCGGACCACCTCAGCATTTTTAACGTTTTCTCAATTTGTGTAAAAACTATAAGCGTGACTGAAATAATTTTAATACCACGTGTTAGATAATTTTCTGCCCTATCAAATGACATCAATATTCAAGGGTGGGGGTGGATATTGAGTAAAATTTGGGCGGGGAATTCAACCCCCTCCAAATGTCTCGTTGAGACATGTACTGACAAGAACTTGCAATTAGGCATAAAACCAGTAATTGTCAATGTGTGTGCATCATTCCTGATTGATACGTCATCTTGAATACTGCTCTCATCGAATTGCCCCGGAAAAACTGAAGAAAAATGGATACCACCGAGGCTGAAGCTGGCCAAGCAGTTGCCCTGTTGCAAAATGGTCTTTGTCAGCGTGAAGTGGCTCGCCAACTCAACCTATCGAAATCATCAGTTCAACGTGTGTACCAGAGGTTCCTCAACGACCACATTCTCTCCAGAAGACCCGGATCAGGCAGACATCGCATCACTTCAGAGAGAGATGACCGATTCATCGTAACATCCTCGCTGCGAAACCGTCGACTGAATGCTGTTCAGCTTCAGCAGAAGCTACGAGACACCCGGAATGTGGTTGTTAGCAGATGGACCATCAGAAGACGACTGCTAGAGAAGGGATTGACAGCTCACAAACCTGCCAATGGCCCAAAGCTCACCCCAGACCACCGAACTGCACGACTTGCCTTCGCTCGGGAACATGAAAATTGGACCGTTCAGCAATGGAGGCCTGTGCTTTTTTCTGACGAGTGCAGGATCACTTTGTTCGGCAACGATGGGCGGACACAAGTCTACTGAAGACCTGGAGAGCGGTTTTCGCAATGCTGCATCGAAGAACGTGTCGCCTATGGAGGAGGATCAATAATGGTCTGGGGAGGAATTTCTTTGGAAGCGAAGACGGAAATCGTTTTCATCACAGGGCCAGGTACCAGGCCAAATCCGGGTGGTTTGACTGCTCGTCGGTACATCGAGGAAATCCTGGATGAACACGTGATCCCATTTGCGGGATACATCGGCGACGAGTTCATCCTGATGCAAGATAACGCTCGACCACGTACACGACACGACACGTACATTACGATACAAGTGCGTAAAAAAGGAAGTTCGAAACGAGAGGCGATAAATTAAAATACGACCGAAGGGAGTGTTTTAAATCGACACGAGTAACGAATTTCCTTTTCGCACGCGTATCGTACGACGTTTTTCAGTGCAAATGGCCCTCCGAAGTTTCGACCTGACATACAATGAACCACTTCTCGCACTAGTGCGTAAAAAAACACCATTTTAACTGAAATTTTTTTTTATTAATTTTTTGCTTTCACGACTTTGATATATTTTAATTAAAAACAGTGTTAAATAATAAATAATGGATTGAAGAACCGAAGTAGATGTATGTCTTGTTATTCGTTGTTGTGTACACGTGTATTTTCCCCTAATTCCATGGTGCTGACGTTCAATTGAACTATATAAGTCAAAACTTGCATTAAATAACAGCAACGCAGTTGCATGACCCCGTGTCCTTGAAAGTAATTTATTTCGTAACTGTCCGCGGCCGCCCGCCGCAACGGAGGCGTTACCGCTTTTTGAGCAAATGCGGCGTTAGCGTATTCCTGCAAGTTGATTGCGCGCGTCCTTCACACCACAGAGACTTCGTCGCGAGCGTGAAACAAATTCGGGAAGTGTAGCTCGATACGGAGGCTGCGTAGTGAGCGAGCCCGCGGTGTTCAGCGAGTAAGGCGGGAGCGGGCGGCGCGCGGCGCCAGTGGCGAAAGCGCCGCACACCGCATCGGACGGAGGCGGCGTCGCATCCGCTTTTAGCCCGCGCGCCCGCGGCCGGCCGTTCGCGCCGCCGCGCGCCGCGCACGTGACCCGCGATGGGAACCACCCCACCACCGGCGGGGCTGGCACATACTAAACAACATAAAAGTCGACGAAAGATATCCTTACCATGGTTTCGACAAAGCTCGGTCAGCGTTCCCCATGCGGCTCTATCGCGACAGCATACCATCGACACTCCGGGATCGTTTCATGCGCGCCTACTCAAAGGCAACCGCCATCGACAGGTGAAAGCAACGCGATGCGTGCACATTGCCGCCTGCACTCAAACGCCTGCGTCTGCGACTGCACTTATTTACTTTCGGTGCATTGAAAACACGCGTTAACTGAATGTTTCATGTCGAGCGGTATCGGTAGCTGCTTAGTAAGCTTAATCTCTTAGCAGCTGTTACATTGACTATCATTTGTCGTCTGAATGTTTTGCTATTTTTATTAAATATTAAAATTTGTTAAACAGCTGTTTGTCGTCTACATTGTATTGTAATCATTATTTTAAGCACATGAACGATTAATATTCATAACATGTTATTGTTTGTATCTGTTGCATTTGTATGAAAGCACTGTTAATTGCCATAATTAGCATAATGCACATCATCTGCTTAATAAATACGTCTAGCTACGAAAAATTGTGTCTTTATTTTACTAACGTAGAATACAATTAATGTGACTTATATTGACCGGGATATAGACCGTGATTACCTTTTTGGTCTATATCCCGGTCAATATAAGTCTAATGAAAATAACCGTGAATCATTCAAAACTCTTACAATTAATGTGTTCCATTGTAAGTATAGGCTCGGACTTTTCTTTAGTGAACAAAATTTGTATTTTATTTGTTGTTAAAACACTCTTTTTTTAATTGGCACAATTATTCGTAAGGAATGGATCTATCTCAGCCATATTACCTACACAATCAATCGACTTTGATTTCTAGTGACTAGCCTACCAATGAATGCTCGTGTTGTACATTGCATGATACGTTGTAGTGAATCTATATTTTTATGATGGGGTAAAATAAATTCAACTTTGACTCTGAGGAAGTTTTTATACGATTATAGAATATATAATATAATATATTCTTTATTTATTTAAATAGGTTTTATGTTGTGGATTAAATTCCAATAGGAAGTCGATACACTCATAAAAGTCATTATCGTTTCTTTTAACACCAAAGTGATCAGTAGTACTAGGAACTACTACTATTCATTTTGTATCGACGGATTTAAAGATCGATTGATTAATACATCGATGGATTAGATTAATAGACGTGTTAAAACACCGTGTATATATTCAGCACCGGTTTGTATCCGTAGTATCTACTATAATAGACTGGTCAGTTTATTGTGAGAGACCCGCAACTATGGTACTCTACTACACTAAACGTGCCTGGGTGGGCACTTTTAGGATACTATATCCTTGCACCAACCTTGCTTTTCTTTTTTGCATGAATATCCCAAAAATGCGTTGACGTGTCACAGTTGAAAGATGACCAGAATAACCTTGGCCTGACAGTGTATGTTTGAACTAGAGATGCTACGATTCGTGGTTGCGGCCGAATACCGAATACCTCTATCATCCGAAACGCGTACAATCAAGCTATTAAATATAGGTGCGGGCAAAGTGCCAAAAATATGTATCCACAACCTGAACGTGTGACCAATTAAGTCGGGTATACATATTTCTGTCACTTTATTCGCATCTATATTTGTGCAATTCCCGAAAAGTTTGTACATTTGGATCACGTCTCTGATTTTGATAAAAATTGGTAGGCTGATAGAGTCCGTGATGCTGAGCAAGATCCACTAGGTTTCCCAAAATGTCCTATGTAATTTTTATTCAGAAACCTTCCTTTTTTGTTACCAGATTTCTATACATTTTCTGTAACAAAAAAGGAAAGTTTCATACAATCAACCTAGGACATTTTGGGAAACCTAGTGGATCTTGCTCAGCATCATGGACTATCAGCCCACCAATTTTTATCCAAATCGGAGACGTGATCCAAATGTACAAACTTATCGGGAATTGCTGATTTAATACCTTTACTGTACAATATGTAATAATTCTCACACCTACACCTCAAAAAACAAAGTCCTCCGATGCTTTATATCTGTGTGTTTGTTTGTATGTTTACGATAGCCACAAAAATACTGAATGGATTTGGTGTGTTTCTTGAGCACCTACAAAAACTTGTACGGAAC
This sequence comes from Leguminivora glycinivorella, assembly GCF_023078275.1. Classification (NCBI taxonomy): domain Eukaryota; kingdom Metazoa; phylum Arthropoda; class Insecta; order Lepidoptera; family Tortricidae; genus Leguminivora; species Leguminivora glycinivorella. The sequence continues at coordinate 32,246,204 of NC_062998.1, forward strand.
TTGTGGGAAGGATTTATACACGTAGCTTCATATTTTACAAGAAAACCTTACTTTACCCATGTTTACGCTTCACTCCCCGTACACACACTACTGACGGAAAGTTTAAGACCTAACACAATTTTTTGTTCATGTCAAGAGTATAAAAAATAGTTTTAATGTATTTTTCCTAAAAGATGTAATTCATGTAAAAAATTGGCGACGATGCCATGATATATGATATGGAATAATCGAACTATCCTTATTGATAGATTTTAAAAAGTGACAAGTAACACGGTGCACAAATAGGTTTTATAATTCAAAATAACACTACAGACTATTCAGACTATACCCGCTATTAACATGTATAATGCCCATATTCTAAATACAAGTATTGTTGTATTTACGCTTTTATCCTTTTCACTCTGTGCCACCATTTACAATATTCAATATCTGTTCTCATAACCGGTGTCCGTTGCATTTGATTAGTAAGATCAGTAAGATGTCAGTAAGAAGTAATTACTAAAGCGATAAAATAATAAAAATATAAAGTATAATTTAAATGCTGAAATATTGGTCCATTTAACACTACGAGCAAGTCTCTACAGAAACAGACGAAATACTTAAGACACTGACAGTTATAATGTAATGGTTTTAGCGGTAAAGTATCAAATATAGGTAGTGTTAGCAATTGATTAAACGGCTAATAAAATGCGGTATTTCCGGACCGATACGACTTTCAAGAAAAGAGCGTAGACCCATCTTCCACGCACCTCCAACACTTCTGGTGTTTCTGGTGATGGGCGGCAATGATAGGTTACCATCAGGCGACCTGTTTACTCGTTTGCCTCCTATCGCAAATTCACTAATCAGGGGTTAATACCGAAATAAATAGCAAAATAATTACCAATATCAGAAAAATCCAAAAAACCAATCACAGCTTTATCCGTCCTAAAACCAATGTGATAGACGCGCTCCAGTACGCAAAAAAGCAAAAATGGAGATGGGCAGGCCATGTCGCCAGTATGAAGTCAAATAGATGGGCGAAACAAATAACCATATGGCCAGGACCACCAGGAAAACGTGCTAGCGGCAAACTATACACACGATGGTCGGACGAGATAGTTAAGGTGGCAGGAAAAAACTGGATACAAAAAGCCCAGGACAGATCCAACTGGCTTACTCTGGAGGAGGCCTTCACCCGAGAATGAATTGGGTTCTTGCTAAAAAATGACATTTGATACTATATTTGACATAATTAATTATACATAACCTGAATTATAAATATGCAATAGATTAGAAATTTAATATAATTGTAATAGACGGAATTTAAATGAAATGTAATGAATATAATAATCATTAAGAATTATTGACGTTGTAAGAATGCAAGAAATAAAAGGCTTTTTTATTTTTATTTTATATAAAACCGGTCCACGCACTGAAAACGCCTGGAAAAGCTATTGGTCGATGAAGCACTTGATGAAGGGAGACCTACCTCTGTCACTCAAACGTAGGCTCATGGACATGTGCGTACTTCCAGTTCTCACCTACGGTGCTTAGACTTGGGCTTTGATAAAAGCTCAGCAGTCCAAACTCGGGGTTTTCCAAAGAGCTATGGAGCGCAGCATAGTAGGTGTAAAGTTAAGGGACCGGGTCCGGAACACCACGCTGCGCTCTAAGGCTCAAGTAATAGACGTAGCTCGAAAAGCGGCTAAGCTAAAATGGGATTGGGCTGGCCATGTCTGCCGAATGCCGGATGACTTGTGGGCCAAGATGGTTCGGAATGGGAGCCCCACGAGTCAAACCGGTGATCCGGTAGACCACGTCGGCGATGGCAGGATATCTTGGACTCCTTTTTGAAAGATTGGCCAGATGTTACTCCAAACAGGGGTGAGTGGAAAAAGAGGGGGAGGCTTTTGCCCAGCAGTGGGACATATTAGGCTCTAAATAATAATAATACCCCAGGGCAGCTTGTGGCGAGCTGAATGGGAAGTGGCGTCCCTTGAGTCCCATGCCCGTGAGAGTCGGTCAGGCCCCTCCCTCCGGCTTGCCTTCACTGGCCGGCCGGAGTGAACACTGGGCAGGGGTCGCAAGACTCACCTCCGGCTTGCCTTTTACCGGCCGTCCAGAGTTGGGTGTCAGAGCTATATATCGCAGGGTGGAAGTGAAATATGCATAAGACACGAGTTGGCACAGTGGCTGTTGCGTACAGACTGGGTAGAAAGCGGCGCACACCTCTCCACACCCTGAGCCGCTAACGCTATGTTGTGCCCTTGTCGCTCCGTGCGAGCGACCGTTTTCGGGGACCCATATAGTGTGTTGGCAAGTCACCGCCTGCCTATTTTTTCATGTGTTATATAACATATGATCAAGGCAGATGCCATAGACCTTTCCATAGACCGGTCACTAGTACATTAGCATCTCAACCCAATAGCCCAGATTATTTTGTCTCTTTTTATTGCAATAGTCCTACACTAACCGGGGCTTGTCCTTGGGTGCATTACTATAGTACATACAGGGATAAGTGTCGGTTGGTGTCACATCACCTTTTAGATTAAATTGTCTTAAAGGGCCTCTGCGCTGTTGGCTTCGGCCCCACGCACGCCTTCCAAATGTCCGGGACCCCATGGTCCCGAGATAAACGAAAGACATACAAATAATAATAATAAGCCCGCGGGGACAGCTTGTGGCGAGATGACGGTGAGTGGCGACACGCCGGACCCCTATTCCAGAGGGCACTTCCATCTAGCCCTCGCCTCTGCGCTTGCCTTAACCGGCCGGCCAGAGTGGATTCGCAAGAGGGGGACCTATGCTCCAGGTTGGAAGTGTAAAATGTCATAACGCCGGCGGCCTGCTGAATGGAACACCAGGAACCAAGCTACCGCAGACTCACCTCTCGAAAACCTTTTAGCCACTCTCAAGTGTTGCTCTGATGTTGTCGCACCGTGCGTGCGGCCGGTTTGCAGGGCCCACTCAATGGGTTGGCGAGTCACCGCCTGCCTTTTACAATTGTGAGACTAATTGTCACGGCAGGTGTCCGATAGTCTCCTCCCATAGCTCTTTAACCAGTTCATCCAACTTTCAAAACAATGACCTTAGCTCCCATCGCAATACAAAAGTGCTGCACTGCAATAGTCTTTGCACCTGGCGGGGACCATCTCCGGTTGTATCATATTGTGCGCTCGGGGATGGTATCCGCCACGTGTATCCCTTGCCTTTAGATTAAAATGTCTAAAAGGGCCTTTGTGCTGTTGGCTTCGGCCCCACGCATGCCTCCCAAAGGTCCGGGACCCCATGGTCCCGAGATATGGAAAAGACAGACAAATAATAATAAAACCGGCAGTCATACCATACCTGATTATAGGTCGCCTATACAAACAAACCTGGATCTGTGCTAATCAGATTTAACGTTAATCTATATTACATATATAAACGTGAAAGTCCCGAGTAACTGGTAGATATTCTAAATTTGGACCGTGCATTCGTTATAGTATAATTCATGTATGTTTTATATTGTTTTAAAACTATAATAACAGCCGCAGTAGGTCCATATGAAATGGGAACCTTCGGCCAAATACCAAGTATTTGCCATAATTAATACTCCGGCTACCGAATAGTTGCCGAATAAGTATTCATGGCACCTCTAGTTTGTATTGTACATACGATACCTATTATCTGATACGCAAATGGAAGGCGCGCCTCTACGATCGATCACTTTTTATTAAAATATTACTTTATTGCTATCATGAAAGTTCACCGTTGTGGTGTTGGCTGCTACCTTGTATACAAGAAGTAGTACGTTTTGGTACAAGCTTTTATTGCTGACTGTACTTCTCAATGCACAGCTATCATTAATCAACGAAATAATTCTAAAAACCCTTTACACGCAAAGTTGTTTTATCACAGAAGTTCTATCGCCGCCTCATGTCTCCGTCATCTTATCAGCTCCTCCCGAGTGCCATCCGATTTACGTCCATGGCTACTTTTGGTACCTCGACAGCTTTAATCCGTTATATTGAATGGCGTGGCGACCGTACAGACATGGTTACATAGCTACCTAGATTGTAAGTTAGAAAATTCACGTATAAGGACATTATGACAGAAGTAAAGAGACAACGACTTAATATGGTATGTTGTTTTTATGACTTTTTCATATTTTTCTTTTGCCCACTCTCTATCTAGAGTTGAAGTGCATACTGTGCATAGTTTATGGTCAGTAAAGAAATAAAAAGTTATAATGACGATCAAACAATGTTGTACACAAGCTCCATGTTAGTTTAAAACTTTAAACGCCCATTAAAACTTGAATTGCCCATTTATGTGCCCAAATGTAAGCTTACGTGATATTCCGGCAGCGATGTCGACCAATTGGAACTTTTTGTGTTTATGCTGAAATCCCGGTCGTTATTTTCTTTAACATAAACGAAACATTAAACACTATCTCTATAAACCCTTCGAATGCCTTCTGGTATACGGCATAAGCAGAGTGGACTGTGAATACTGTGATTAACAAACATCTGGGTAATAATTCAGTAGCAAATTTTTTGATAACGCCTTTCTAGGGGAGCGAAATAACCTGCTAACATTTTTTGGCTATTTTGTTCAGGCGAAGTTTTCACAAGGTCTATTATAACACTGCAATTCAAAAAACCAGAGGCTGGTAAAATTTTCCCTCCAGCCTAATTAATATGTTTAGGCTTTATGGACTTTGTGTGTGCTCCTATCCATTATCTACGACTATCTATTGGCTGCAAATCTTATCTTTAATATTGACATATCGCTATATCTATAAATGTATTGCTCTCATGCATCTACTACTATCGAACTACTCAGTATATTGTAAAGTAAACAAATATCAAGTATATGTATTTTATATGTGACTGCTATTAGGACATAGTATATGTGACTGCTACATAATGAATGAAGATAAAATACTTCTCGAGCGTGGGCTTAAGGATTTAACGAAGTTTGTTTTAATGCTTGATTATTAAAGTTACATACCCTATTTTACATAAGGTACAGCGCGTACAGCGTCAGGGGGCAAATATAACAGGTTAATATAACATTTTTTCCATGTTTTACAATGTTTGCATTATTCAATCGAGTGCACATATTATAAACTGTCTATAAATTAATTCCCAACTGCATATTAAAGCCGGTATTGCATTGGGGCAGAGTTGCTCCCTAGCGGAACTAACGTACCTATATTTCGAGGCGTCTCCAGAATGTTTATCGCACATTTTACACGAAAGTTTCGCTATAAGTAAACGAAATCCAGAAAACAAATTAATGTTATACTTACAATCTCGTTAATGGATGAACTCTTGGCAAATGGAGGGAAATGAGAACTTTTATCATGCTGTCACCCAAAGTTTTCATAAACTAACTCGAGTCAGGTCCCATTGCCACAATCAATTTTAGTGGAGATATTTGTTGGATTAGTACTAAGTGATACCTCTAAATCTAGTTCTGTGTTTATACCCAAATAAATGCCATTACCATTATGTATATACAAAGGATCCATAAATACGCATAACATGAATATAAGTTCTCTTTGTTGCACTTGAGAGAACGTAATGAAAATGCTACACCGATGCATTATTTATTAATATTAAGTCCAAACATTTATGGGGCAGGGCAGTCCTATGTCATATTGCAAAACAAGCGGGCGAACAAACAATGAGCGTCAAAGTCGACTTTGCCAGTTAAAAACTGGAACTCGAAGTGCGTAGTATCAGTGAAACATTTTAAAATTAAAAACATTGCAGTTTCGATTTCAGCATTAAAGTGATGCATACAAATTCTAGTATAATATATATTTGAAATGGTCATATCAAATGAAAGCATAGGTCATTTAAACAGCCAAACAGATGATTAGTAATTGTTATGATAATTGATAAGTTGGCACCGGGGCTATTTAATTGTCTAAATAGTTTGGTGTACTGTCGGCAGAAAAAACTTTCTACTAATATAAAAAAATAAAAAGCGAGAAGGAATACTTTTTTTATTATTTTCCTTTTTTATGTGAAAACTACTTTTTACGTCAGAAGGTTGCTTCTGTAAATTATTTTGAGCAAGAAGGCTACTTGCTGGCTTCAGATTCAATGAAACGGACTTCCAAGGTCGCCCATTAAATTTAAAACGAAACCTCAACAAGAATACTATAATAATGATGTCAAAAGTTTTCAATAGACTTTACTTAATTTACTGAATTTTAAGATAAGTTAGTCATTTAGAAATACTAGTACTCAACGCTGATCTAATATCCAACATAGTCACTTGTCACAGTGTCACAACCTTTATAACATAAAGTGCACATTTCGAATACTAACGTTGAACACTGCACCTACCTACCTACTTATAGTACCTTACGGGCATGGCACGGCAAACCACGCCGACTACGAGCTCCGTCACAAACTCTGAAATTCACGCTACTTAGACATCAAGCCATTTTTAAGTATTTGAATAATTTTAAGTTTTTAATCTTTTTACATTTTCATTGTTCTTTGTTAAATAGTGCTACGATGTTTGCACAACAGTTTTATTTGGAATTATTGTAACTACACATATACCGTGCAGTCCACATGGCTTATGACCGCGTTCAATGGAGACACGCTACTTGTGGTCGCGATCCTCAGCATTGAGGGAACGAGGAAGAAGAAGAAGAACTACATATTTAATAATAATGTTCTTTCATTCAATAGCCGCTGAGGAGCGATTGTTAATAGAATTAAATAACGGCCGGTAAAGGCTGTTTTGGTTCTTTAAAAACGCATGAGAAAGTTTTATTTTATGCACAAGAGTGCAAAGCAACTGAATCGCTACGTTCGCGATTCAATATTGTAACCTTTAGCTTGCTCTGGTAGCAATATTGGCACGTGCGGTTAAAAACCATCTTGCCCCCTAGTATTTAGAAGAAATAACTATTTTATCATTCTCTTTCCCTAATGGTACATAGGTACTAAGATACCTATTTATATTGAAATATGTCATAGTACGAACTGTACGAACATTTGGGAAGTGTCCACGTACCATTTCCGCCGGCTGTAACTTTTACCACACGCTTGAAAGTCTCTAACTTATCCTAATTTCTCAAGCTACGGTCGGCGAAAAGGATCAGGAAAGGATAATTATCAATTCCTAAAAGTATTTTCTAACACATATGTATATAAAATACATAATATACATACTTATACATAGAAAACATCCATGACTTAGGAACAAATATCAGTGCTCATCACACAAATAAATGCCCATACCGGGATTCGAACACGGCAGGCTTGATTAACAAATATCGTCATATTTCAATAAATTTGAATCAAAACCTTAACAAATTATCCTAAACCTGCCTCTTGAATAATGCTATTCATAGATAAAAACCGCATGAAATTATGGTCAGCAGTTTATGAGTTTATCTTGACACACACACACACACATACAGACGCGCTGAGGGACTTTGTTTTATAAGGTGCAGTCATCTTATTCTACTCGTAAATAATCAGAGCAATTTATTGGTGCAATTAACAATATATTTTGAAAGTAGGTACATTCAATGAATAAAAGAATGAATGAATGTCAATTTATATTAATTACTAGCGTTTGCCCGCGGCTTCGCTCGCGTTATATTAGAAAATTGCAGAAGGCTCCATACAATTTCTACCCCCCATTTTAGGGAAGTGGGTGGTTAGAAAGAGACCAACATTAGCCTATCCCCAAGTATCTCCTCTCCCCATCCACGCTCCTTCAAAAGTATCCCTCAGAGGGCTCTCATGGCAAAAAAAATCACGTCAATTCGACTATCGATTGAACTGAAATTATCGTATATTGAGTTGTTTTCGTCGTAAGTAAGACGTGATACTTCTTTAAGACGGATTAACCATTTTTTTTTCAAACAGTGACAAAAATGGTATTCAAATGTTATACAATTTACTTTTAATCTTCAAAGAGGTCCATTTATAATATTAGGTGACTGGATTGAAAAGAACAATAGATATTTTTATTTGCTGATAATATTAGTATGGATTAGAGAACAATAGATAATATTTGCCATAATAGCGACATAAGAATTTTTTCGCGTTTAATTAAAAGTTTAATTACCTCGCAGCTTTCAGGGGCTGCAGACCTGTGTAATATGGTTTTAATTTCAACTCGATCTCGCTCTCTACACTTTCGCGTGATAAAGCGTTTTGATTGACAGACAGATGGGCGGAAAATAATGTGATCGAATGGTTCCGTTTTTGCTTTTGAGGTACGAAACATTAAAAGCGAATTGTGTCGCCTAACTTCATCACCATCCGCTGTACCTTAATCAGAAAAAGGATCAACCTTATAGCAGAATGGATTTACCCGAGCTTGAAGTTAAGCGACATAATTATAGTTTACTAAGTAAATGTGACATTTTTTAAGAGTTTCAAGACGAATAATATTAAGCGCGAAGGACGCGATGTAATATGCATAGCATACCTATTGTCAGTCTTCGCTATTTGCTTGTATCCGAGTGTAGCAAAAATCCATACTAATATTATAAATGGGAAAGTGTGTGTGTGTATGTGTGTGTGTCTGTTTGTCGTCCGTCTTTCACGTCAAAACGGAGCGACGAATTGTCGTGATCTTTTAAGTGTAGATAGTTGAAAGGATGGATAGTGACATAGGCTTCTTTTTATCTCTTTCTAGCGCGAGCAAAGCCGCGGGCAAAAGCTAGTATATAATATAAAATATATTTAAAAATAAAAATCGGTAAAATCGAAGAACTTGTGAGACTCGCTAATACGGCACTGTAATAGGAAACTAGTTCCTACGCCAAATCTTGGGATTAGTTATCAAAGCGAACCCCAGACTTCCGTGAGCCGTGGCGCAAGTCGGGATAACGTAAGGAGGATGATGATGTTATAATAGGAATGATTTATATTGTATAACATTCAACCCTATTTGGAACACTTTTCCGTAGTTTCATTATATCATTAGTTAAACTACATACTGGCCTTAGTGTCTATTTCAGACGATTATCCAATGTCCAATGTCCAAAGTACAATGTCCGAGAAACATCGCTTTTGGTGGCTAAACAGTCCTATGCGAGAGCGACGTATTTTGCCACATTACACTAGGTTATCTCTATTTAGTAAAATCCATAGTAGAGCAGAAGATAAAGTACAACGTTAATGTGCATACATTTGTCTGTAGGCTGGGCCAGAGATGACATGGGTCGTCGCGGAGCACGTGGCAGGCGGCGCTGGTGAGATATCGGTGACGAAAGGCCAGCAAGTAGAAGTGGTGGAAGGCTGGACGGCGCGCGCCGAGTGGTGGGTGGTGCGCGTGCCGGGCGAGCCGCCCCAGGAGGGCGCGGTGCCGGCGCACGTACTCAAGCCGCAGCCCCAACACCAACCACAGCAGAAAACCTCGCCATCGAGGCGCCCACTTAGCCAACCCTGTGAAGAAGTATTAGGTAAGTTGTATTCCTGTACCGTACCAGTGTATTTACAAGCTTTTATTCAACTTGCCTTGTTAGTATGTTAGTGTGCATCAAAACGTAGAAACTAAATTTGACCCACTTCCCGGTTTCCGATTGAGCTGAAATTTTGCACACATATGTAAATCACGTGACAATGCAATATTATGGTATCATGAAGCTGATCTGCACGGGAAGCATGGTCGTGCGATAGACGATAAAATATCAGGTCGTCCCTATCGCACTTACAAATAGTGCGATAGGGACGGCCTGCTATTTTATCGTCTATCGCGCGACCATGCTTCCCGTGCTGGTGATGAAGCAGAAAGGTGATCGATCATAGGAACTTTGTCATTAAACGTCGTATACCCATCGAGTAAGGGGTTTTTAGAAACGTCTCGGAGAGCAGTAGATGACTGTTGAAAGAAAGGTCGGTAGGAGGTAGGGCATAGCGAATGATATTCCGCTTTGTGTGGTAGGGCACAGCACAGCGGATATCGTCTCGTTCGAATCTAGAGCAGAGCCCAACTGGGGTAGTACCTCCGCCTTACAGAAGACCGCAGCCAAGTAGCACTAGACCCTACTCATAGTGTTGTGTTCCTGTCGGTGAGTAAGGTTGCCAGAGCTCAACGAGGGTGCGGTGTGCTGATGACGGGAGGACTTACGGAACTAACTTGTTCCGTTTATTGTCCTTTGAGTCGTCGGCAACCCGAACCCTCCTTGGAACTTGTACACTCCTTTTTGCTGTGTACTTAACACAGCAAAAGGGAATGTACAAGTTTCTAATGGGGTGGCAACGCGCATGTGACACTGTTTGAGTTGCAGGCGTCCATAGGTTACGGTGACCGCTTTACATCAGGCGGGCCGTATACTTGTTTGCCACCGACGTAGTATTAAAAAAAAAAAAAAAGGTACAGTCGGCGATAAAAGCTTGTGCCTTTTGGAGGACGTTAGTTGTGATTTTTGGAGGACCTAAAGTGGTACAATTTTTAGCGATGCCTGC